>NW_023998458.1:1678544-1755992 GCF_014805625.2 Glossina fuscipes
TAAAAGTTTTGAATTGACGAGCAAATGTTACACAGCGTAAAACCTCTTCTCGCGAATAAATTTGCATTTTTATACATGCGACAGCTGTTCATAAA
Source organism: Glossina fuscipes (assembly GCF_014805625.2). Taxonomy (NCBI): domain Eukaryota; kingdom Metazoa; phylum Arthropoda; class Insecta; order Diptera; family Glossinidae; genus Glossina; species Glossina fuscipes. The sequence continues at coordinate 1,678,640 of NW_023998458.1, forward strand.
CAAAATATGAATTGGAATTTCTATACAAATTATTGAGAATATAATATGCTTATTCTCGTATCTGGCCAATCGAATGCCACGCCTTTAAAAACCGATTGACCATTCCTTAGTTATTACATCTTATCATACCATGGCTGAAAGATAGTTTTCATTTACTTATTCAATTCCTTTAGTAGATGCGGCATATGAAAACTTACATTAGTAACAGTTAAAATGGCATTCATACGCGCGAATACTTTCGCCCAGCAAACCAGCTAGCCATTTTTCAATTCAATGATGCGCTTTTTAGTTATATGATTTTACGACAAATATCTTTCACTTGTTGGGAGAATTAAGTACATTCCTAAGACTTTAATAAAGCCTCTTCATTCAATTTTTGAAAAAATTTTAAATATAAAAAAAAAAACTTTTTTACTTGACGATCTTATTTTATCCGCGGTCAAAATTGAAAAGACCGATTGCATGAAAGAGAGAAAGAAATGCACGTCTGCAAAATTTCTGTTAATTTGCAGAAACCGTTATCAGCTTTCATTGCATACGGGAAAACACATAGTTATTAAAAAAAAAAAATAGCAGAATTGAAAAGCATTGCCATCCTAAATACTTCTTTTGACAGTGGCACGGAGATGAAACAAAATGTGAAAATGAAAAAATTTGTACTTATTTTAATTTTTTTTTTTTTTTAGAATTCTAATTTCTCAGGAGTACCGACGTCTGTTCAGGAACTTATGGATAAATGTTATATACGCTGGCGAAATATCAATGAATTTATAGATAAATCAAAATCGGTCGTAGAGTTTTACCGCGCCTATTGCGACCTAGAGCTTGAACACAAATTTATTTCCATAGCATCTTCTGTGTTAGAATGTATTTCGTACAATCACTTTTTTTATTAAAATAAAAAAAGCTTGCTAATGGCATATCTGTTTTAATTCGTTCTCTTTAGCAAAACTCAATTTTTACTCTTTCTCTCTTTTTCTCTTTGTTGTTACAGGTAATCATATATTTGCGGTAAATAAACACAAATGCACTGCAAAAGCTTCATACTATCGAAGCTTTAGATATTCACCATATATTTGACGCTCATGCTTTACTGTTCGTTAATGTAAGTTGTGATTTGAAAAATCTGCGTGTATTGGAATGGCATAAAATTCCTTAGTCCGAGATCAACTAAACAACTTGACGAGTGTTATGAAATAAAACGCGGACGAATAAGCATGCAAATAAGCATCACATACACAAATAAACATTAAAAACAAAATAAAACATCAATAAGGCTGTAAAGGAAATGTTAAGGAAACGAAAAATATTTGAAAGCAATTAATACACAGAAGCGTAAAAAAAGGGATTTATTTGTTGACTATTTTTTTTGTTTTTTTTTTTGTTTTTTTATATTAAGTTGATTAACAATTTTCGTCTAAAATTTCTACAAAAATTCAGATTTTGTAAATTTTCTGTATACGTGCTGTAAGCATTTGTACAAGAAACAAAAGTGTGGTGAATAATAAAGGGCAGAGCCTTGAAGTGAAAAAAATCAAATAAGAATATTTTTTAAAATAACAAAAATAACAAAAATAATACAAATAAGTAAATGTGAAAATAATTAAGAAAAGAATTTTTTTTAAATTTTCCGGTACTTTTTTTTTTACGCAAATTTTCATACTTAAGTGCACTTGATTTGATTTGATTGATTTCGTATTGACATGAATTAACTGTCGTAACTGTAAAAATCGCGGAAAAAGTGAAAAATAAAATATAAGACAAAGCATAAAGAAAATTATTGTGACTTGGAAGTTAAGCGCCACTTTGCAGCCATCTTTAACGCCATTTTGTTAAGACTTTTTACGTTACGTTCCCTCCACTTTATCTTGCTTCCATTTTTGTTTAGCATATCTAAACATATGTATGTATACATATATATAAAAATTTTTTTAATATTGTCCGTCTTTTTCATCGTAACACGCAAAAGTTTCGTTAATTAAATTTGTACAACTTTAACGTAATGACTATTACTTACTATCATTAAAATATCGCTTTAAGAATTACAATATATTTATCGATATTCCTTTGCACATATACATATCCCCATACATGCATAATCACATATCTTAGTAGTAGTAAGCGAGCGCGTATATGCAATTGCTTGTAAAGAAATACCAGCATTTACAAAATGTTTTCTGCGATATCATCAATTGTAACAAATCTGCAAGTTTTCGAACAGCATGGATACGAACAACGAAATATTTTAAAAACACTACGTCAAGTTAAGGAAAGAAGAACACCATCAGCAACGAGTTGTACTACAATCATAAACGTTTTCGATGCTTTGAAATCCTTGCATCTATTCAAGGTCTTGAATAGTGGACATACAGCATGTCGTTTAATACGACTACTGTTCGCTGCACTGATTTTAAGTTGTTGTTGCCTACAAAATGGTAAGTTTATATGAAACAACAAATTTTATACGATAACCTTCAAATTGGGAAAGAATTGAACGAATGTAGTAGATATTTATTTATTATAATTGGCGAAGAGAATAAAGTGAGAAAATTATATTTGCCTTTAGGCAAATTTCGGCGGCCTATCATTTTAGCATCAAAATGTTTGTTAATTAAGCTTAATTTTCTCGTATCTTTTTTTGTTCTTCTTCAAAGGACAAATGATTTACATAAATGAGGGAAGAGTGAAATAAGAATATGTGGAGATGGTTAGGCTTTTTAGGTTAACGTTGTGATGCAAAACATATATCTCCGGCCTACGTGAGCAGAAAAATCGTTTTAATTATATCTGTCTGTCCGACCATGTTAAAAGATCAGAATTGAGAATAAGAGATGTTTCCTGTGACGTTTAAAGATCAACAGAAGCTGAGCATAGATCGATAATTTATCAAATTTTGTTAACCCACTCTTGAGGGTTGCTAGCTTAATATTATTTTTATTATATTATTATGAGTAATTTCCAACTACGCTCTAAGCGGTTTCAGTATGATTTGTTAGACAAAGAATTTTCATTAGCAACACCGCGCACGTTCGCCATGAAAGAAGGATCAATAGCATCGGATACTAAACGTCTAACCTGAACTGAAAATGGAATCGCTGATAAGCCTTGAAAACGCATAATGTTCCATCCCAAAGTAATTGACAAAACATTTTCGCGACCTATTCACTTTTAAGTCCGTACAGACACCACCCGGGAAGATATGGGAACAAAGTTGATACGCATTTTATTTTTAAAATTTGTACTGAGGCACTTACGCTTGCATAGAATGTTACTGTTACTCTCATTTACTTTTAGTGATCCTTACAATGTGCATCACCGAACGATGAGAGAGCGTTTATCTAGAACAACAAAAAACCCAAACTCTTATGATTGAAAATTCAAATTCAAGAAATTGAGACTTGACTCGCATACTTATGCGAATAAAAAGTTCAAACTTTTTCTTGCTTTTCTTGCTCTATATTCTATAGTAGGCCTGCCCAGTGATTTGACTCATTCTCAATGCGACCCTGCATGTAGGAACGTCCAACGTTTTTGCCAAATTTGAAGCCAATGTAGCGTATATAGACGGACAGACGGATATGCTCAAATAGATTAAGAATTTGATGCTGATCACGAATATATGTACTTTCTCTGAAACTTTCTTTTTGGGCGTTGCAAACATTTTGACAAAATGAACATACCCCTCATCTTTCGGTGATGAGTATAACAAGCAAAAACATTACATTAGCCCACGATCCGTTATTAAATACCCTGCATCATCTCGTTTAATGCTTTGGCTCATATTCTCAATGTAAAGCGTTATATGGAATGGAGCCGAAAAAACGGTCTGATCCGAACCATTTTCAACAGCTTCCGTCTTTGGAATGAAGCAAGCCTATGCAGGCAAATGTCGTCAAAATATCTCGAAAATTGCCTCCTATACACGAGAACACACACGATCGGTAGAAGGACAAACGGACAAACAGATAGGCAATGGGACTCTATGTGGAGTATTTCCGTCCGAGCAAGCTGAACATACCCTTGCGCCACAAATGGCGTGGACCACGAAAAATGGTGTAATAGATGAAACGCGCGTACAAAACGATAGTCTAAAAGTTAGATTATTCTACTTCTAATGTTTTTTTTAAGTGTGCACTTTTCGAGCATGTTATGTTTAAATTCGTAAGTTACAGCAGAGTAGTACTTGGAGAACTCGATATTCTGACTCGAAAACAAAATATCCATATTCAAAACATGGTAAATACCACAAACCGGCAGCTTTACAGCCCAGTCAAGGCGGATACTGAAAAGCTCTACATTGTCTCTAAACGGTTTTTACACCCATCACCGAAGGATGAACTTTAAATGTTCTGCGAGTAAATAATGCTGTCTCCATCTTCCAGTCTCCCTATCTGTCTATTTTTTTCGACCTCTGTATAAACAAGTAACGTGGTTTCACTTTTCTTCTACTGGCATAAGAGTTCGCACAATAACTATTCAATAATTTTTGTCGTGTTCAACTCTTGGGGAAACCCAGTTGTGAGACAGAACCTCTTAATTTTAACGCCGCCGGTCTGAATGTGCGCACAAATGTTCAGAAACATGTTCAAGCATATCTAGCGTACAATGTAAAACGGGTTTACGAAATAAAATTGAATTAGTGTTACACCTTGCGCTTGAGAAATATTTTCACATCTTCTGCAACGAACGCTTTGCATTCTACATTACTTTTCACCTGTAAATATAGGCATGCATGTCAAAGAACCGGTGTAAGTCTTGCTTCGTAAAAAAAAATTTTTTTTTTTTTGTTTCTTCATATTATTTTTATTCACTTTCTCCTAGCTTACAAGAATTTACAACAACCACGCATTCACATACATTTATGAGAAATTTTAATGCTTTGAAAAATCATTGACATAAATTAAACGCCACAAAAATCATAAATGTGTATACGTTTATGTAATTGTTTTCTCCATACATACATGTAGGTATATACGCATGTGTAAGTGCATCCGTCAGTGCAAAATTCAAGAGATTACTCATCCTACTCGCATTTGACCATCGTAGTAAGAGTGATGATAAAAACAACATACAGGCGCCCTTCGTATAACACGGCACTTGTCAAACACAGTTTCGCTGCAAGACGGTAAAAAATTTGTGAACATTACTGTTTGATAAAACACGCTTTTGATTTTTGCCTTTATTTTTATTTTATCGTTAGAACAAGCTTCAACCAAAAATAAGACAAGTGAGAAAGTCATATTCTGCGGCGGCCGAATCTCGCATACCCACCACTACGCTTTTCGCATTCTACTCTCCAAGTTATTTTATTTGATACCCTTGTCGCTGGTATTATTAAGAAATAATTAATCGCGGTGTCTACACGCATTCATTTTAGGACTAACCCGTTTTTAGGTAGATAATATAATATAATCTTCACATGGGGAATGTACAAAGTGGTCTTGTTTGTCTTGTTCGCCTTACGATAAATAAGCAGAAAACCTCAAAAAAGTGAAAAAAAAAACAAAATTTAATCTCTTGTAATTTTGATGTGGGCATGGTCGATTGCTTTGATTTTTGGAGGTATAGTAAACGAGGAAAATTTCAGTCGTCTAACCTTATTAATTTCCTAGTAACGGGTAAAAATCCAAAAATTTTTGTTAAAAAAAACGAAGGGGCGTTCAGTTTATGTTCCGCTGCGCGCTTCTCCTCTCACCAATTTTGCCCATTTTCAACACCACTAACCTGCGTGCAGAAATTTTTAATGTTTCTAGCAAATTTGAAGTCGAGATCTTCGTTCTTGCGATCAGGAGAGTGCCGAGGACACACAACATACAGACGAACAGACATAAATGTTCTCAAGGTCAAGTATTCAAGTACTTTATAGGATCGCTAAAGCTTCCTTTTGGGTGTTCCACATATTATGGAAAAGTATGCCTCCATCTTACAGTGGCGGCTATGAAAACATTATAAATTTTGGTGGAAATTAATTTTGTGATCGTCATCGTTATTTTTGGAATGTATTTCTAATTTTTATATAATTCATCATAATATTGAGTTTCATATTTTGTTTTTTTTATAAAAACTAGAAGTTAACCTAATTTTTTGTATACCTATACCACACTCGGATGTGTACAACACCCAGAAGGACTTGAGATAGACGCACCTTTTCTTATATCGAGTGATTCAGAATCACTTTCTTAATCAAGCTAAGCTTGTCTGTCCGTCTTGTGTTTTTTGCACAACTTTTAGGTCGTAATTTGTGAAATATTTCGATGAAATTTGGCACAAAGATGTCTTATGACCTAAGCACGAACATTATTGGAAATGGTTCAGTGAAGTGTTGTAGGGTATTTAATGGTGGGCCGTATCCCACTATAATGTTTTTATTTCTATTCTCCTTATAGTCTAAAGGGACATTTTTTTCAAATTATAATGTAAGTAAATTAACTGATACTACATTTATTTTGGAATAAATTGCTACTCATATGTCTCCAAGCAGATTCCCCATATGTTCATATCAATATCTTGTCTAATAATTGTTCATTAACATGTCGGTTAGGAGCGAAATATACGTCATGATAACATTTTACACCTTAAACAGTTAGTTTCGGTACAACACGGTATACATCACGTTGATTCAAAGTTTGATATAACACGGTTTCGATATAATATAAAATAATATTTCGACACGATACGGTAAACATTGTCTAGATTTATGTTATATATCTTTGAGTTAACTGCGTTAAGCGAGGAGGGACATCTATAGTCAAGCGTACGCTTATAGTATTACATTAAATTAGAGTCTGCTGGTATTGAAATGAAAAAAAAAGAGGATAAATTATTGATCTTATGGACGAAAAGGACAACTGGAATCAGTCAAATAGTAGTGGAATCTATCTGAGTTTAATATTTAGTTATTTTTTCTTTTTTTAATACATAATCCTCTTTATTAATATAAATAATAAATAAAATAGAATCTGCGCTCAAGTCGCATTATCATTATATAATAATTTTGGTAGTTGACATCGCACGATTTGTTTGATTGGTTTTGCGCAATAGGCTATCAAATGTGAAAATCTCTTCCTTTTACTATTGAAAAGCGTCCGTTCAAGTATGAAAGAAAGGCTTGGTTGTGTACGGAGAAGAGGTATCGATAGAATGCTTGAAGTCAAACCGGTTTTGCAAGCTTTGATTCCGTCAGTTTTGATGTTCAAGATGCAACACCTTCTAGGAGGTTAGTTGAAGGCATTTATTATGAATGCATTTACATAGTGCGTCGTGGACCCAAATGCCAAAATATGCTTTGATTGCACAATTTACACGTTTATATGTAGTGGAATATATATTATGTGTAAGAATAAGTTTTGACGGTTGTTTTTGTTTTAGTTATGCTCAAAGTTTTGTCTACTTAGTTATTGTTAGTTACGGCTTTTCCCCATCTTTCAGGCATTTTGTCAAGTCTGTCTTGAAAAAAGTCTCGTCTTTTACGGCTATCCTTCCAAGAACCAGTATTTGAGCTTCATCTTAAGAATCGAAGCATTGTTCGAACAAACGGTAAGACATCTATTGAAACTTGTTTTGATCGGCTGCTGTTAACACTGGGGAGAATAGGACATTCCAGGGCAGGTTGTAACTGGAAACATTTCCCGAGCGAGTTTTGCTGTATGGAGCCGAATTTCTTCATACTAAACACCCACGATATCATGACTTTTGGTATTATTGTTGAGAGCGTTCTTTACGGATGATTTCATTTGGTCGGCACACATGCCATGTGGCCATCAAGACTCGCTTGTTGGCTCGCACACCCTTCGTCATGATTATTTAGGCTTTGACGTCCACTATTCACTATTTCTAAAGGAAAGTAAAGTTTTCCGCAAAATCTCCTTTTTTTGGCACAAAACCACATCTATTCAAGCGACTATGTTAGTGTGACAAAGGCGCTAGAGAATACACAATACTAATTGTAATCGGTCTTACTGAACAGGACCGAACTAACTTATAGTCCCAATAGCTTCCACTGCATTGTTGTATTAAAATTTCATAAAAGAAAAAAAAAATTCTCATAATGCACGATGTAAATGCATCTATTGTGCTCAGCGCTGAAGATCGCTGCGAGATTAAATTTATTTTGAGTGCAAAAGGAGAAAACCAAAATAACTTTCCCAAAAACACTTTTATTTTTATGCAACTCGTCATGAATTACTTTAGTTGGATAAGAGTTAATAGCTTTTTTTTTTTGTTTTTAATTTCTCAAAGATATAATAAATAGGTGTTTACCTGCTTAGGTTTTCTTGGGAAATTTTTTGCTATTTTACTTGAAAATTATCAAAAAGTTTTAATTGAAAAATCACTATAATCATTTTAAAGCCAACAATCTTTCGCAAATGCATTTTCATACAAAAAAAAAAAATAATAATAATAAAACCCAAAGCAATTGAAAAAGCTTTAGTCGACTGAAGAGATAATTAAATCTTCGCAATCTATAAAAATCACTATAGTTTTATATTAATTAAAGGCGTGTCCATGGGTTTATCGAGGGTATTTTTGGTTCGAATTTTTGCAGTCTCATCTAAATAATTAACTTTGATTCATAATCTTGCTTATAACGTAGTTGCACGTGTACGTTACAAACAAAACGCCTTAGCTAATGCTCTTGATACTATTAAGGTGTTTATGTATGTCATTGCGAAAAAAATTTGAAATTCATGCAATAGTTATACTCACTAGCAAAGACGCAGGAATATTAAAATTGTCATGCTGCCTGTGATCGTTTACTTTTTGAAAAACAAAAAATCATTCGCCCAAGGTCAAGGAGACTTGACACGTAACAAGAATCGTTCTTCTAGTCCAGTGCAGTTCTAGAAGCATCCAGAAAATATTTCAATCAAAGCCATTACAATTGTCTAAGTATGTGCTTCAGTCCTCAACAGACTTGAGATGGTCCGCACGTTTTTAACGTATTATGGGGGAAGTTGTAACCTGGCATTATCTACTCAATTTTGCTTGATCATCACCCCGCCCGCCGGAATGACTGGTCAAAAAAATAAAACTTAACGTACATGTTTTTAAATAAGACTATAAAGTCCAATTCGAATCTAAGCAGCAGAGACATCTACCAACTCCCTTAACAGAGCTCCGGGCACACCCTAACAGATGTCTGTTAAGCATGTTCGGATCAGGATAGAGTTGGATTTGAAGACCTACTTCCTCCAAATAAACACTTTGTGCTAAACAAACTCAAATTCTGCTTTCCAATACTATTTTTAAAAATGTTTTCAAAATTTGGTATATTAACAAGAAAGCGCTATGGAAAAATAGCCAGAGTTAAGTTTTGATAGTTAAATTCGAATTTATGTTCAAAATATCTTCTTTATCCCAATCTAATTTACGTACATCTATCCGTTTGTCCATCCCCGCTCAAAGCGCTCCGCCAGTCACAAAAAAGAAAAAAATTTAGAAATTTAAAAATTGTTACTTTTTCTCACTGCATATTTATTTATTTTCTAATCAGCGTAACATCTTGAATCGATTTAGATACATCGGTTATCTCTTTCAAGGTCAGAGGATCAAAGAGCGGCAAAATAAAAGAAAAGAAAATGGAAATTTAAAGATTTGCTTATATTTTCTTGTTCCGAAATTTCTTCATTAGGGCAGAATCGCGAGCCTAGCTACACACGTATGTCCATTTGTTCGCCATACTTTTTACTGACAGCGAAAATCGTAAATCTTAAATTAAACATTGAAAACTTTGCAATCATTTTTTTGTTTCATGTGTCCTGTGTAATGGGCACAAAATTTCGAGTCGACTTGCATTGGTCTGTGCCTTTGTCCTTTCACTTTATTTTTTTAGGGCCGAAAAATATAGATTTTTCTGCCAGGTTTTCCCGTGAAGAATGTAGCAATAATTGTGGTAAAAATGTAAAACCTAACTTGGATTGATCGACACGTGGTTCACGTCTGTTTGTCCGCAAATCCGATAGTTCGAAATCTAAAATTTTGAGCATCTGCTTTTATTGTATATACTCTCGATCAGCGTAACATTGTAACCACGTCGGTCCGTCCGTGTTGTGTTTTAATGAGATTAACTAACACACAAATCTAAAATCTGTTAACATATATATACAGTTCTTTTCTACAAAAAAGATATTTGATCCGCGTACGAATCCGCAAACATCGTGGTGATCAAAAAAAGCGTAAAAAATGAAAATTCTTAATGTTAATAGCAGCCAATCTGAACTTTAAGTGAAGGTATTTAAGGTCTGTTTTGAAAATTATTCCGATCGCGCGCCTTCTAGAGAAGCGAAATAAAAAAAAAAACCTCTGTCAATATTAAGATAGTGGTGGGTATTAAATGTTCGCTCTAAAGTGAATGCATTTTTTTTGTATTGTGTATTAGGTCTTATATCGAAGCTTTCGATTACTATTAGTAAACATCAAAAAGTGCAATAAATTTAAAAATTTTATTTAAAAATGAAAACCTTAAATTAAGATAACCAACCATTCAAGCCGGATATGCAGGCATATGGGAATGAGATGTATTGCCTTAAACAAATACATTCATACGTATAAACAAACCGTAGCGACTACAACCAATATTGTGCTGGCAAACAGTACTCATCGTATATATTCATAATATTGAGTACAAGTAATAAAGCCGTGGTGGAGATTGTGGGGGCTGCGCGCGCATGTACAGGGCCAATAACACAAACACTAGACTGACGGCATAAATTTACAATGGCTGATACTACTAGATATGTATATATACATTTATACATAAATACATATATATATATATATGTATATATATATATAAATATTTATTTATTTTGCTATGAGTATGTTTGTGCATGTTGCTTGGTTTTCGGGTAGGCTCTCATTGACTTGACAAACTCATGCTGACTCACGTATTTATGTTGATTATTATTGCAGCAACAACAGTGGTTAGCAAAAGTAACAGCAATAACAACGCAACGGCAATATCAACAGCAATAGTATCTACTAGTTGTAATTGTAGTAGTAGTAGTAGTAGTAGTTGTGGCAGTAGTAGTAGCTGAGGCTCATACCTCAGGCCTTTTCAAATGAAGCAATCCATTGTTTTTTACAAATTGTCTATATGGCGTTTTTTGTTATTATTATTCTTATTATTATTGTTGTTGTTGTTATTTGCGCTGTATTTTATTTTTTTACTTTTTCGTGCAATTGTCGTATGTATTACGACATACAGACAATAAGTAAACAAATCTCGGCCAACTAACAGTAAAGAAATGTATCAAAAATAAAAACTAGATTTTTAAAAATTAAAAAAAATATATATACATATATAAATAAGTGGTGCAATTATATAGCAGACTTGCCCAATTATGACTCCGTGTAAGGTCTCTCTCTGCAGCGTTTGCTATATTGCAAAGTTTTGCTTTTAAAAAGAGATTTGTAACAGCAAATTAGGTTAAGTTATGGACTCAATGCAACAGGCGCTAAAAAATAATTTAAGTTAATTTTAAATAAAGTTATGGCAGTCGTGAAACTGCACTTTGAAAAGACGCAAACTGTACATACTAATCGGTTATATGAAATTTGTGACTACTTTTCCAATCCCCCCAGAACATTCGATGGTGGACCAGGAGTGAAAGTAGAGCTTGTTTAAATTTTTCTAAATTTCTCAGGTATAAAGGTCAGTGGGTGTAGGGTGGTATAAGCTTATACTAGGATTGTGCGTATGCATGCAATACCCAGAAAGATTTGAGATATACCCAATTTGTGTTATATCGAACGATTCGGAATCACTCCCTGAATCGCCGTAAGTTCACTTGTCCGTCTGTCCAGTTTGTGGTTTTGTATTGAACTCCACTGAATATATTGTTATGAAATTCGCTTTTTACAAGATACAGTCCGTATCACTAGATCGCGGATATTTTATGCAAGAGAAATACACTTCAAAGCTCTTTGATTTGCAATTATATTCCTTAACAATAGCATCACTTATTTACAATTTATTTTGGCGGTACTCTCAGCTCAAATGTTCTTACCGGACTAACTCTTCCTTCTACAAATATTCTATTTATATACATTTTTTACCAGCATGTTACTATACCTAAATTTTTGGTTTTATTTCTAATCCCAGCCTGCTTTTCCTCTAATCGTTTTCATCGGCCTACAGTTGCATGAAGCGCCTTCGAATGCTTCTTTGGTTTTTCCTTCTTTAGGGAATTTATTATTAGGGAAAATTACTTAGCTGAAATTAACTGGATTTGGGATATTCGTAACAATATATTGAAATATTTTGGTGAAATTTGGTTCACCGAGAGAATGGTTCGGATCGGACAATTTTTTCAATCACTTTCTAAATAAAGCGTTTTTCTTGGAAAGCCGTTGCGTGAATTAAACCAAGTAGTGTAGAGTGTTTAATGGTAGGCGTTGGCTCACTACAGTGTTTTCTTTCCATTTTTTCTTAGATATGGGTTAAGTAGGTGTAATTGACTCCTCGTCATAACATTATGTTTCGTTTTTTTTCGATACTTCTGGAGTTATATCAGAGCTTCTATTGAAGTGAAGGATATCATAAATAGTTATTGCCTATCAAATGATAGCAGGAGTTAATTTAAACATACATTCATTCATTCGTTAGTAGTTGTTTTAAGGTAAACTTGTAAATTGCAATTGTAGCCTTAGATATAACTGAATGCTCTTAACTGCTTTATGTCGTGCTTTTTCGACTTTAATTCGTCTGCTGCTCTTACCTTCAAAACGTTTTAAAAATTTATTTATGTTCTTTAACAAAGGACCTATCGTCTATATCTCTCCCTTTTCGCCTATTTATTTATTTATTTGTTTCGCCGTCTGTATCATAATTCACCTCTTTGTTGATACTTAAATTTGCTTCGTTCGGCCGTTCGCTTCGCTATTCGCCAATCGTCCTATTACTTCAACGATGCGTGCATCTGTCAATCCGCCCCCGTTCGTTGGTCTATTAGTTTGCCTGGTTGATCAGTTTTCTCCGTACTCTTTCAACTTGTCTCGCTATCTGATCGCATGCCCAAATATGCTTTTATTCATTTGTCCTACTTAAGAATTCATCCGTACGCATATTTGTCTAGTTCTTAGGCTCTCAATTAATTCACCACTCACTCGCACTTCTTTGGATATTCCCATGTTTGTTTGTGCACCGGTCTATTTATTCTTCTACCTGTGTTGGTAGTGGATCTAGCTATTCGCTTGTCTTTCTGTCTGTCCACCTGTCAGTCCATTTGCATCTATTTGCGGCTCTTCAGCTCTCGACCAGTGCACTTGTCGGCTTGTGAACTAATCCAATCGTCTATTTTGCCCCGCAATTTACATGTCGACGCATTTTCCTCAACCTGTCGTCAACCTTTCCGTCCAACGTGAATCTTTCCGTTGCACTTTTTTCGTACTTATTTTTTCTCTGGGGATGTAACTGTTTGTTCGTGTACCTGTCTGCCAATTTCTAGATTTTAGTTCTTTTACGCGTTTTTGTCTTCATTCCTATGTCAGTCCGTCCACTCGCTCCATTTTCATGCATATACTTATCTTCGCTGTGTTCTTATTTACAAATTCAATGGTTTATTCTTTTATTTATTTTTCCGTGGGGGTCCTTCTGTTTGTGACTTAATTATGTGACTTAATGTCTATCTACCCAGTTATACATATCTCCATTTCTAAATCAGCTCCGTAAGATTGCCTTTTAATTGTTGTACTCATCTCCCCATCTTTTTGCTCAATTCCTTATATGGTCGCTTATGCGCCCCTCTACACAATAGAACTATCGATCAGCTAATTGTTATTTATTTATGATGGGTGAATTTGTGAGAATTTTTATTATGTTCTTACATTAATCGCGCAGATAACGCATCTAAGTAGTTGTAATCAACTGTCAAAGATGCTTACATCAGTTGAAAGACTTTGGCATGCTTCGAAACACTATGTACGGAGTCATATTTACGATCTCAGATTATCAGCTAAACTTTGTAGCTAGCAATCAAATTGGAGCGAGTACGCACTTTACTATGAGCGCTTGTGTACTGACAAGTTTGAAGAACTCTGGTTTATAGAATGTTGTTTGCATTTAAAAATTTTCATGAACATTTTTTTTTTTAATAATACGCGGACACCTTTCACATATCATTGAAGTTGTAATGAATTTTTGCATAAAATTAGTTGTACAACATACCGTCCGTTAGGTGAACTAAGTAATTGACATTATTGTGTGATTAATGACATTTATTGATGTTTGAGCAAAAACGACTGAGCGTGTTTTGATAAGTAATGAACACCGTCAAGATGTAAGAAATTTGTGATAATAACTTACTAACTATTATTAATGAGCGCAATGTTAAAAATATACTCCTCCGTTATGTTAGTGTAATCTTCAAGGACAATAATATGTTTGCGTCCGACTTTCTGTTCTAATGTAAATAAATCGTTTATAGATTTTGAAGAACCTTAACATATACCTTTTCCTTAAGTCGAAATCGGCTGCTAATTAGTGAAAGAAAGAAAAAATTCATATTTTTCGATGTTTTCGCCTATTCGCCAAGATAAATATGAACCGACTTAATCTCTTTAGGGGAATATTAAACAGTTTTAACAACCCTACGCATCTCATTACCAAAAGCATTACAAATTTTACTTTTGAAAATAAATCAAACATTGTTAAAAGTTCGGCATTGTTCAAGAATCCGCATAAATAGCGCATAGAATGAAATAATCGATTCATATTTCTTTATATATTCTCTTCTTAGGATTTATAATGCAATCAATATTATTGGTTGTGATTCTCCATAATGCCCTAATGACGATTTTCTTTTTCAAATTTCAATCACAACAACAATTGTCCATCGCGTACGCATTGTTACGCCAGCATTTCGTATTGAATTACATAACAGAGACGATGTGAGGTAATGAACATTTTAGCGTTGATTAATACAACAATATAGACCATCAATTATGTTATGTTACTATTTTCAATCGGTCACATAAATGCATGGCTTCAATTAGTCAAACTCATAATCTACGGCAAGATTTGCACTAAAATACGTTCATGTAAGACCACAACGGCAAAAACAACCGGTTTAGCTAAATAGATAATATCTGTGCACATATATTAGATTGTGAGAAAGGTTGTATCTTGTATCTAAAAGCAAAATGTTTAATCATTTTTATATACATGTAGCATAGTGTAGTTACAAAATTTTCAACGTAACAACTTGTTGCAATTTTTCCGTTGTATAAAGTGAGAATCGTTAATTATTACCTTAATAAGATATAAATTATTTTCTTCGTTGGAATATTTTACAAGATCCGAAGTCCGAAGCCAGTGTTACGTAATACCTCTTCTTAGGGTATCGATAAGGCGGACGCTTCTGTTTAAGTTCGTTTTTTTTTTGTCCAGTCATTCGTGTTCTCTTTTCTTTTCATTTTATTCCTTTTGGTTTTAAGTTTCGCGTTCGATATGTTTCTTTCCACTTTTGCCTTCTTAATCTTGTGTGCCCATCATTTCTGTGCCGTTCTGTCCGTGCCTCCTTCTGTTTCTTTTCTCGCTTTTCCTTATGTCTTTCTCTACGTCTTTTCTATCATCCTCGCTTCTTTTGTTCCTCCCATTTTCTCATCTTTCCGCCTTCCACCGTTCTTCCGTTCATCTATCATCTCTTTTACGTGTTCGCCTTCGTTTATCTTTCCATTTTTGTCTACCTTCGGCATTCATTCTGTTTTTTTTTGTGTTTTGTCTTATCTTAGTTCTGCCTTTTCGTTGTTTTGTTCGTTTTTTCTTTCTGCCCGTTTTCGTTTTCGTCCGTTCTTCATTCTGTTCATTTTTTTTTCAATGCTCTCCGTTCGTTTTGTCCATTCTTCGTTCTGTTTTTCGTATTTCTGTCTCTCCTTCGTTTGATACGTACGTTGCCTGTTCCTCGTTAAGTGCGCCTTCTTCACTCGGTCCGTTCGTCTTTCTAACGATTTCTCGTCCTGCTTAGTTTCCCTCTCGTAAATTGGTCTTTTGCCCGTGCTTTCTTCTATCCGTTCTTTATTTCAAGTTCTGCCTCTTTTTCTTTCCATCTACTTTGCATTCTTTCTGTTCCCCATTCCGCTCTTTCTTCATCCTATCGTTTCTTTGTTTTGCGATTCTTCCTTGTCTTTAGTCTCCTTTGTATTTTTCCTGTCTTTCTTTCTAACCGGTCTTCACCTTGTTTGTCTATCTGTATTCTGTATCGCTCCTTCCGTTTCTCTGTCTCTTCTTCCTTCTTCCCGATCGTCGTTTTTCGTTTTGCTTGCTGGTCAATCTGTCCGCTTTTCAATCCATCTGCTCTTCTTTCTATATTTCTTCCATGCTGTCGGCTCCGTTTTTACTTTCATTCGTTCTTTTAGTAACTTTTTCGCTGGTTCTTTTTAATGTTCTTGGAACAGTCCTTTCTCCTGAAACCTCCTTAATTCGTCCTTCTTTATCTGTTCCTTCTCCTGGTGGTCTTGCGTTTAAGCTAGCTTTTCCCCATTCTGTTGTCGATTCGTCATTCTGTCTACGTTCCATGTGTTCTTAAAGTCCGTCGGTATATCTACCGCGCTTCTCGACCACCTGTCCGCTTGATCCGCCCAGCAATCTATCTGTCCATCCATCTGCGTGGGCACAAGCAAAGTTCGAAGAAGAAGTTAAGCATCACTTTATGCATTATTGATTTAATCCCACAAATTATAATTTTGAATCCATAAAACTCGATTTCAAAGTGTTTGTGCTAATAGCGTAGAAATTTTTGCAATTACTTATCTTAAATTGACAAAAGCGTGCAGTCAAATGTAGTCAAACCTTCTAATACAGACTGGTACGTTTAACTGGCTTTTCCTTATACACAAGTGGATAAATCCTTCTTTAGTTTCTTTAATTATTATTTCTTATATATTTTTCCCCAATCCGCAGGAAAGCAATTGCAGAAACAGTTATAATAATAAATACAGGATGCACGCAACAATATTTGATTTGATTACCGAGCCCTTGCGAATGTAAAGCGGACGGTAATAAAGATATAATAAATGATGATAATCATAGAAAACAAATACATAGAAACATTTATGTGTATATATGCTTAAGTGTGTAAAGCAAAACCACCCAACGTATTTATTTAATTCATACATAAAACAGCAGGTATCCGCAAATCCTTCTGATGTTATGTGTCTGTATATTTTCCCCTCTTTTAAAGAAAGCGAAAGTATATCATATCTATCGTTCTCATGACGCACCACAAATGTCGTGAGTTTATTATAATGCGGTGCAGATTGTCGAACAATTTGCTAAGATTAAATTAGCTAAAGCTTCAATCTAAGTTACATGTCGCTATAGTATGTAATAAATAGGTTTCTAAAAAAGTATACAAGCAAAAAAAAAAGAAAAGAAATTCGTCTGATGCTTTTCGAATTACATCCGAATATGTGTGTGGGTGATAGCTGATAGCTGGGGTTATGGCAAAGCTATGTAACAACAACAACAACAAAGCTATGTAACAATTTCGTTATGACATGCGGTCTTTACACATTTATGTGGTAAATATATGAGATTTGGGTATCAGGCAAATGGAAATCCACCCCGCTCATGTATATGAAAAGCGTTTTCTTCTTATCCATCATCACTTAAATGCCTCCTTGTTAGTCAGTTCCATGTTAATGTTTAACAAATTTTTAATCTTATGGATTTACGCATTATAGTTGCCGTTAGTGTTTACTAGCAAAAGAAAGCCAAAAAGAAAGAAAACAAACAAGTAAAAAAGTTATATTCGGCTAGAGCCGAATCTCGGATACCAATCATTCATTTAAAACTTTGCCGCCCAAAATATATCATCACTTCTCGTTAACCATCGTAATTAGTTTAGAATTAACACACTTACCTTGTCCTTTTCTAGTCGCCAAGACCTTTTATTTGAGACCCATATCGATGGTAATGCTTAGAAAAAATTCCCCCACGTCGTGGTATCTATCACATCGATTTTTAGGCATATAATATATCGTTATTTGAGGAATGTGCAAAATAATTATAAACATTCTGTTTACCTTAATAAGTATAAAACCACATTTAATCACTTCTAAGTTTGTATGGGCGTGGCCTATTTTTTCCATTTTTGCGCATAAATAGTAGAGTTTTCCTCAAAGTAATTATAGAAAATTTCAAGATTCATTCATAATGAACCCAAACCCATAGATTTTTGCTTAGAAAAACCTGAGTTGTGTTCAGTTTATATTTTGTTGCGGGCGCGTGTTCCAATCAATTTGGCCCCTTTTCCAATACCAACCTTCGTGCAAAAACTTGCAACGTTTCTGCCAAATTTGAAGTCGACATCTCCGTTTTTACTAACAGAAGAGTGTTAACAAACCACTCCATATTGACACACAGACAGACAGACAGAGAGACGGACAGATGGAAAGACATCGCTTAATCAATTCAGAATTTCACGTTGATCAAGAATGCATACACTTTACGTTTTCGATGTTGTAAAGCCGATGACAAAATCAACACACAGCCACTCCGTTTGGTGATAGGTATAAAAGATAAATACAAACTTTACATGATTTATCAGTCAAACGATCCAAATGCTGGCAATTGTAAGCAAATAGCAATGTTTCGGTTGTAGTTAGAAATCCTTTTGATTTTAATTTTTCTTTCCCGATAATTTATCGGAACATTTATTGTTTGAATTAAGTGCGTGTGCGTGTGCATGTGCGTGTAGACAATATTCTAACTTATGGCCAGCCATTTTATCTGTTATGTGATAGAACGTTAATGATGATAATTTGCACGTGAACAACCATTATGACGACGATAGTGCTGATGATGACAATTGAGTTTTTTGTTATCAACAGTTTGCATGCAATGTATTAGTATTCAAAGTATTCTGTTGTTATCGTACATGTGCGTCTGATTGTGCTTAGAGAACAAATTTTAGTAAATTGGATTAAATTTTCTGCTTTGAACTATAAGTTTATACATAATTTTCTTAAGGATATATAAGTGTATGTGGTATGAGTGCATTTATGTATCTATATGTGTGTGACCCTCTTCCTTGCGTACTTACTTACTCCTACTTACTCTCTACTGCATTCTCATCTATCTGGGACAAGATATTCAATTTTTGTTTTATTTTTTTCCTACAGTTTGATACTGCGTGTGTGCATGTGTCTGTGTGTGTGTGTGTGTGTGTATTTGTGTATGTATGCGAGCAATTATGATAATGGTTACGGTTTTCATTGTTGTGCTTTGACACCATCTCAAATGACTTGTTTCTTTTGCTCTTCTACGTTAGACACTATTTAACGGTCGGTTCAGGTTAAAGTCATATCGTTAGTATTAACGCTTTTTGATTTTTATTGAGTCAGCAAAAGTTATCGTTGCTATTCTTTTCCTTCTTTTTGTTATTGTTGTGTTGTGTTAATTTCATTTAATTTTATTTTTCTACCCTTAGCTCAATGAACGACATTGACATAGTGTTTGATTATTCATCTACGTATCTAGGTTTTGTACGCTTTCACATGTGCATGTTAACATTGTTACGCTTTATGTACAGAATCATATAACCACTTATAGACGTACACATACAATCTCCAAGATGGGGAGGATTCATTTCTTTATCTCTATATATACCTATATACATATATATATATATATGTATATGAACATCTTGGATTACGGTTGCTACGGTTGCTGTGTCATTAGATGGGAGTCAACTTAGAAGGAAGTAATGAAGTTTTCTTTCTCTTCTCTTCTGTTTTTTTTTTCTCCTTTTTTAATCTCATTGATAATGATGACGACTTAATCTATTTTGTTTCATTGTGTTGTCTGTTTTTATATTCATGCACCCATGTTGGGTTGGGTTGTCAACGCCGTCCTTAATGACGTTTAGGGCAAAAGCTTGATAGAATAAATTGCTATAAAGCAGATTATAATGAATTTAATTATCAGGATGTTGACTATACTGACACTGTTAGATATCTTTATATATACATATACATATATAACTGAAGATGTATTTTTTTCTTCTGCATTCTGTGCAAACGGACGTTTTATGCTATTATGCATTTCCATTTTTGCAAAACTTTTTTCAATGTAGCGTAAGGTTCTAAGGTCTCTTTGCAACGACCAGAAAAACTAGAAATTGATTATTCTTTTATGATAAGTGCATACAGACGTTATTAAAATGCATTATATTAAAAGTAACGTTTCATCGCTCATTTATTAAATGTCCACTTATTTTCTCTGTAAATAGAAGTGTAACATCAATGCTAAAAGACATCGCACATCTTCATCGTTATTAATTCTTAAGGCACAGGATGGGTTATATCTGGTTTATCTTATCATTTTTTCATAAAATTCCCGGTCTTGAATACATATCGCATACATTGACGCTCGCTCTTTTTTATAATTTTATAATGGACCTATTCGGCATTGTCAAAGCTCTGACCTATTTGTCTTGGCACTGCCTGCATATCTCATACCACGCAAGGAGACTATTTCGTCTTTAATCGCACTGCATGCCTCTGGTATAATTTTTTTGTAGAGGTTTTTGCCGTCAATCAAGTCTTAAAATCAATGCTAATAAGCATTAATTTTTCACCGCTCTGAGGCCTATGTCATGTACTCGCCCATATACCATACATAACTTACGAGTTTTGAAACAATTTAACTATACAGGTTTCTGCTCCTAATCTACTTCTTTGATAGGGTTATACGGCCTCTTGATTTATGCTGTAGCTCGCACGTATTATACGGCACGCTGCCAAGAATGTTCATTCTACAAATGCCTTGCCCTCCTCTGGAGAACTTTACCAGTATAGATATTTGCGCCGCACCTAAACTAAATCATATTCGCTTTTTTCTTTTTCTCATTCTCTATCTCTAATTCTTCCTGATCGTTATTCTGCTCATAGAAACAAGTGGTGGAGAAAGATAGATTTAATATCTGAGAATTCGGAAAACAGTGTGAAAAAATAAAGCCGCTTTTGTCTTTCTTCAAGATAAGAACTTATTTTTCAGAGGAGGGAACCCAAATTTGATGGGGGAATTTCCTTTAGCAGGTCCCTCAGCGTGTATAAAGTTTTTATATGGTTTCTGTTCACGTACTTTTTGCTCACCCGTATTGCACATGCCTAGGGAAGAAAAGTGCCTTGACTGTACTGGAACTATTCTTTTAAAGTAGCCCCCTTAACTCTGTCAGAAATTTTCTTTTTTTGTAATTCAAATTAATAAGTGCCAGTGAAAGGTCTGCCACATTTGTGTCTACGACAGGATGAATTTGAAATTTTTTTATGGTTCAAAGAATATCTTTCTAAAGTCAATATGTATGCTTAGAAAAAATTCATTAAAAGAAAGCAAGAGAAAGAATATAGAACAAATAATTCTCTGTTCGTTAAATCGATGCGAAACGTGCAAAACCACTTGATGTCGACGGCTTCCAAGACGACTTTGAACGACAATGAAGTGGTATCACAACGTCTTTGTAAGTTTTTTCCTAAAACTTTACCCTGTGAACTATCCTTTGTAAAGAATAGGTTAAAGACTTCCCAGGTATCGGTATATTCCAATCGTTGAATAGCTTGCGAGGAGCCCAAGTCGTCTGTCGTTTTGGCTCTACAGGTTCTTCGCTTCGGAGGGGGGAGTGCTAGGCTAAGTTAGGTTAAGAATTAGGATTAAGTAAAGGACTAGACGGACGATGGGAGAGATAAGGGAATCCCTGTTAGAAACAGACGTTTCTGATTGGGATATGGTGAGGTTGCCTTCTGGCAATCTTCCTTCCTTGACGGGAACCGTAAAAGAGTTGGCTCCAAATAGCTCGTGTCGAGAAAAGGACTGGTCCGGTCGAGTAAGGGAATTTGAACAAGGGGAATCAGAACAAGGGGAGTTGTGAGTGAGTTAAGTTTTGTCTACGTAGGGGTTAAGTTTAGGCTACGCAAGAGAGCAGAAAAATTCTACTGATCGAGTTGCATAGTTATAAAGCGTTGAATGAAAAGCGAATGGAATACAATTGAAAGTAAATTGGAAACAGAAATCGTTAAAATTCTTCGGATAATGATGTATAATGCGATAGTAATTGAAATAAAATGAAATAAATGCAAATGATTAAAACCAACAAATTAACCCTCTTCCGAATGTAAGAAGAAACGCAAAAAGTTTTTGTGAGTCGGAGCTAAGTGCCGCTGAAAGATAAGAATTCACAGAGGACTATGCTTTTATACCTCTTAGAAGTTTATTACTTAGAGGTAATCATAAATTCTAATGTTTCTTTAGAAGGATCACAATCCCTATGCGAAGATGGATTGTAATACCTCTTAGGATGAAGGTAACATTGCCTAGGTAGGAATGGATTGTAACGCCTCTTAGAAGGTTATAATTTGAAGGCGAAAATTTCCAAGCAGCAGTGAATTTTAGTTAATATATTGGGGCATTTTCGTTTGCTTGTGTTTGTCCATCAAGAAAAGAAAGAAGCGAAAGCGCTCGCAGTATATCATGTAGATAAGATTTTAGGGGCAATCAAATGCATGTTAGTTGCTTTTTGCTTAAACGCATAATTTGCTTTCACTTTCCACTATTCATTACGCAAACAAAAATTGTATGTTTGTAGGTCGCAACTAATCACTTAATACTTCCGGACTGCAAGGTAAATGTCAATGATTTCAAGGGAAATCGTTTCGATAAAATGACTGAAACAGCCTTAGTGTAAACACGGTATTAAATACATTTAATCGTTATCAAGAAAAAGTTATAGCCTATCTCCCGGCGTAAATTGTACAGAATTTATGTTGCCTATCAGACATAAAAAAAGTATTTTTTGAAACTTTTTATTCGTCCTTAATGCCTTGGTGTCTTACGAAGAAAATAAACCGATCAAAAGACTCACAAAATCTCTTTAAGCAAATCTATATAAAATTTTCTTCTACAGGCACACAAATATGTATATATTTAGTCGAGTTATATTAACTACTTTATTAACACAATGTGGAAGGAGAGAGAGAAGCAAAATACAATTCTTCTCATTCTCATACTTTTTTGCGTACAATGATTATTGTAACTTCAATTTAATAATGCATATACATATACATATATACATATATATATATATATATATGCACTGAGATTTACGTTTATTGATGTGTACCTATGATGTGTATCGCACAGATGAATACGCCACCCACCCTGCAAATATTTTTATACACATTTACTTTATTAAATTGAAAATAATGATGAATAAAATAAAAACGTTTTCTTTCCACACTAGGGTAAGGACGTACTACGTTTCTATGTATATGCACTACGTCATTAATGTATTTATTCATAGGCATATGTATAAGCTTCCGTTCAGATATGGTTTGTGATGAATAAATGAAAGAATGAATGAATGCTTGGCAAATAATCCAAATAAAGCGAAAAAAAGGGTTGAAATTCAATTGCGGAGAAGACTGTCTTCTTTTTCGCCTCTTTATATATAAATACACAAACATGCATGTATACATGTACACTTGTATCAGACTTGTTAAAATAGAACAACAGCAAAACCATAGTTACCAGTAAATTGTTAGAGATTATGTCGTCATTTCTCTGGATTATATTAACGTATGTACGTACATATCTGATAATACTTTAATGCGATTAATTGAAATTATTAAATTAAGAAAAAACAATTTTTTTACATTATTTATCATTTCTGTTCCACTAAATTAATCAAATCAGCATATATATATTGGTTATCATATAATAGGTGAAAAAGTGTCGGGACTACATATGAATAAAAACAATTGACTTCAATAGATCTTTCTTGCAATTATACTCAGCAATAAAAAACAACACCTGCGAGAAGTCAATCAGACAATCTTTGAAATATACATACTTTACATAAGCATGCCTGTCCTTCCGACTGTAAGTGTGAAATTTGCCAAAAGCATTGGAAGTTTGTGCACGTAGGTTGCTATTGGAAATTTTGGTCAAGTCCGTCAGAGGTCATGTCCGGAGTGCAACGTGAATTGAGACCGGTTGTGCTTTCATTAACAACACAAAAATTCCAGTTTTTGCTCTTTCTTCGTAGACTATCACGGATACAAGATAAGCATTTCCGTTCCATATTGTATGCGTGATCGTTCCTACCTGTAGAAAAGTGGAAGAGTGGCCGCGTCTATTCAATATTATGGAGTAATTTTATTTTTCATAGTCCTTTTACGGAAAACTTGTTTGTGTGGTGTAAGAGATTCAATTACACCCGTAGCTAATCTTTTTATGTCCTGTGTTTGCACGTTTCCCATTGTAATGAACTAGCAATAATTCGGATTCTCGATTGGATATGGATCTCATTGTCACATAAATAAGTAATCGATAGAAACAAGTGTTAATTAGAAGAAATACTTGTGAATGAAGCGAGTTCTTGGGCGGGTTTTGAAATTTCTTTATCATGGCCTTTGAATATATTATGGTCATTATGCCTTTAATGATTGTCTTAGTTCTACGGGCTTTTATAGTTGCATTGTATTGGGCCGACACTTAATATCTAGCAGTCAGATGATCCATCGAAATTCGAGTCGTCGTATGGATAGACAGATATGAGAAACTCTAGTGAACATTTTGTTTTGTTTATTTTTAGTCATTTGCTGCATTTCGGCACTTTTTTTGAATTGAGGGGGAAAGATAATAAATACTTCGGTGGCTGAATACTCGATTTATTTAAGGCTAGTAAAAATTATAACGTGTGCAATCGTATCGTGCACTTTCAGTATTCTATTATGCCCGCTTTTTGAAAATGGGCAAAAACTAAATTGTACGCTGATTATTAATAACTTCTAATTAGATATATGAATGCAAGGCAACAGTCGTGATACGCAGTAATTAACTGATAATATAGAGGCAGATCGCCGCAAATTATGAATTGGGTTGTGTAACATTAGAAGCTGATCAGTTTGTACGAATCTGATTCCTGGACATGTCTTCTCTTATTGGCTAACAATAATTGCTAGATGGCTGAATTATCACGACAGGGCAAGCAATTCATATTTTATTGATTTTCTTTCTGCTTGGCTAACCCATTGCATTATCTATCGTATTTAATTTTTTACTGGCGTGAAGTTAGCCCATTATGTGGGGACGACGTTTTTGTCCTTGCCAAAAGGTGGAATATCTTTGTATTTGGTTCGCATTGAGCGAGATAAGAAGTGCGACTATCAAGTCGATATCTCCGGCTTTATTCATTTGAGTTGAGAGTGCTCGACCCGATATTGGTGGTTCATGCACCTCCCAGATCATGGAGCCGCTCTCTATTCTCTTGCCACATTTCCATCCGTTCGACCTTACTCATCATGCTCATACATATGAGCGGTAGTGACTGGTCATAAAAAAAAGAAATTTTGTATCGCGTTAGTTGTCAGTTCATTATTCACTAAATATACCTATAATAGAGTTATCGTGGCAGTTAAATCTGTAACTTTTCAAATATATTTGCGTGGGGAGTTTCTCTTCTCACTTAAAGCCCACACATATACCTATACTTTATTATAAGACTTTTATATAATTTGCTTCTATCCATCAACGAACCAGAAAGTTGTATTAATTTCATCATTGCGTTTGTTCTTATCAGAAATTTGCTTACAATGTGTACATTCTTCACGAACAAAATCCTTTACCCACCATCTGACCGTCTCAAAAAATGGAGTCAGATGAAATACAAAAATTTAGTAAATATGCAAGATAAAGAACAGGTGCATATGAAGCATCTCCTAAGCAACGGTTTTCTCAAATTTCATTTTGTCCAGGCCCTTGCAAGTAAGTGTTGGCATCAAACGCGAAAAGCGAGCAAAGTGAATGCCCAACTTGATGTCTGATAGACAAAGGCAGGGAAGGAACTTGATGATTAACACTCAATCGACTTTTAAGGCATAGGCCAACAAATGCAAATGACTGGTTGGTTAAGCTACTAATTGTCGACGAATTTTGGGTTTTCTATGAAACCCACCACAGAATTGTAATTCAATTTTCACAAGGCGGCTTCACGACACCAGAAATCGAGCGTATCAAAATGACCTTTAAAAAGATGACAGCCACTAACTCTGGAATAGAGTTGTGCTCAAGTATATCGGCAAGTTGAAGGTGAAATTGATTAGCACAGAGATTAGTAAGATCAATTGTGACCATGTTTTGAATCAAGACAATCGAATGAACAAACCCGTTTGATTTCTGCATTGAAAAACCGTCAGCTTTCTGGAAAAGTACAGTTTCACTATGTGTTGCAAATGTGGTTCCAAACAGGTCGCTCCAATATTCGCCAGAATATTGAAGCCCAGTGTAGAAGACTGGAAAGTGATAAATAACGGCTCACTAACGCTATCATCATGATTAAATAAATCGTACAGGCGGCGGGTATTCATGATTCGTTCCTGCTTTCCTACTGGTTTATCCTCATTCTGTGCAGCATTTTCTTTTATGCCATTTCACTCTCAAATTCGTCCCCTCTCGTGCTCTCCTTATTGTCCTCTCATGTGATACGACTATTTTTCAGTTTGTTTGTTATGCTTTATTTTCGCTACGTTGTAGCGTTGTAGCACTTGTTGTTATTGCTTCATTTCTATACGAATTTTGTTTAACAAAAATTTTTTTCTCTTCTTTTTTTTTTTAAATAAATATCCTTGAGCACGTATAGGCACGTGTTTCATAAATTTGTATATCTCTGAATATGATGAAATGTTTACGAATATATATATGTATGTGTATGCACGTAACATTGAGATTAATGTACGCATTAGTAGATTTAATGCATATCACAAGCATATCACGTTTGGATTTTATTCCTTTTTTTTTTTTCTTTTGATTGTTATTTTTCTTTCGGTAGAGTGAGTCAGAGTCGGCCTTTTGTAAACTATTATTAAGAGGGAAAAGGCATTGTTTGGCACAAATATATTTGCAAATCTAACTTGCGAATCTTAAAGCTTATTATTTAAGATACGCGATCTAGTTACAAATCTATTGCTTCTCTTGAAAGAATTCTAGAAACCTTACCTTGGCCGAGTACTGGGTAATAGGCATAAAAAACGCGGCATAACGTATTCCATTAATCCCAATCAGCGATCGAAAGCGCCCATCATTCCGAAGCAGGTACTAATCAAGTGTGATATCACTACCTCCTGCCTGATGAATGAGGGAAATTTCTTGGTTTTCCTCGAATCGCCTTACTCCGTTGATTATTTTGTACGAGAGGTTTGTGACTTTTTTGGCATTAGAAAGTTGCGGGTATTAATCACAGACTTTAATTCTGTGCATGTGTATTAAAGATGCATATTTTTACTCCTTATTGCTATCAGAACTTCAATAATTTTGTCAGACAAACAAACGAACATAAATGCAGTCTAACGGCTTATTTAATTTTTTCTCCTCACTTCTAGTATTGCCGAACTAAACATGTAAGCATATGATAGTTCGCCTTCACACTCAAATTTACTTAATTCATTTTTTTTTTTGGTTTTTCTGTGATCCGCTCTTCAGGGTATGGCCCTTGTGGCACGATGGCGATCAGGAAGGGTTATAGGAAGATCGTTTGACTTGAAATTGGAGAAATCAAGTACGGTGGACACTCCTGAATTTATTTGGTGGACACATTTAGTTTATCTTCGTAGAAGGCTAGCTCGTAATATATATGCACATAAGATTAACAAAACGCACATTACACCGATGCTCAGGGGCATCGAGAGTTCTGGACACATTCTTTCGTCGCCCATGAGCACTTGAGCCCTTCGCTGTGTATGGTCGAGGGTCTCTAAGTAAAGTTTTTGCTTTAATTTTGGCTGATTATAGGCGGTATATATTTTTCGCCTCGCTTTATATATCTTAGCCCTTGAGTGCGACTTTCAATAACACTTCAAACAGATTTTCTTCCCAGCGAACATCGCTTTGCATTCTCCTGCCCAGACCATCAAAGCTTGACAATTCTTCTAGATTAACACCACCAAAAAAGGGGAGCCTATGCGTCACTTTTCCTGGGCGTTAGGAGACAGCTTTGGGTTTTAGTGGCATTAAAGCTTACCCTGTTTACCCGACCAAAGGAAAAATATAAGAGTCGTTGCTCTTATGATGCTTATGATCAGCGGCAGTTACGCGGCTCTGATGCTTATATTCAATTATAGATCGACTTTCATTCCTTTTTTAAAAACATATTGAGATTACTTTACTACTTGAAACCGCTTTTTTTGTATGAAATATGTATATATATATATGAAATATATATATTAATATATATATATATGAACATCAAATTTTAGCTGTTTGTTAAAATAATTCAGGTTTTACTAGTTGTTAAACGCGAACGACAGGCTAGAGTTTTGCCTTACGGGAGGTTTGTCATTTAATATTTTTCTCCATAATCCGTCGCTTTTTGAGGTTTGTGGTAGTATCTGACACAAATTGATCTACCGATTCAGTTTACATGGAAGCTTTGCTCTCTGAAGGAGTTTTGTTGCCAAAGCCCCATTTCCCTCAACATTTACGTGATATGTCAAGGCAACCTTGAACAAAAAAGTATAACGCGCCATTCCTGTCATGTTACGCAAAAGACGGCTGTTATCAACCTCGCCATTGTTCTTTGAAGATGCAACGAATAAGGGTATACTTAGTGATAAGAAAGTAGTTGTATTCACTAACAATTCCTCCAATAATATTGGTCTTTAGAGAACAAGAAAGGCAAGCCGTCGCAGTTCATATTCCTTGTTAAATTCCTAGCTAATGCCTATTTGGCTGAAGCTATAAACCAAAAAAGCCACAGACAAGAAAGTGATTTTTATCGCTAAAAATGATTTTGATTCAGAAGCCACAAGTTTCCTCGTCAACTTTCCGAATGTGTGCATTTAAGTTAACATGGCTGTGGTTCAGCTTTCGAGCTAACATAACCTTATTTACGTACAAGTTCATTTTTTTGCTGTATTAAGCTGTAAACTATACGATCTACAGTTCCTAAGAAAAACTTTTTACAGATGACTTCGGGTCGCTACCTATCGGATCCTTGCGAATGGAATACGAATTCTTAGGTCATTTGTACATTTTTCAGCCTAAAAGCATTAAAAACTTCTTAGATCAATTCTCTTCGACTGTTCTTCACGGGGCTTAAATTCGTCCATTTCACGTAAATTGCCGACAGCTGTCGTAAAGAGTTTAGTGTTTCTTGAGAGATGGGAAGGCTTGATATTTATTTGCCAAAAGGCAAGCGATGGTAAAGCGCAACAACATAATCCCAAGAAAGAGCAAACAAAAGCAGGATTCCCCTAAGAAAGAGAAGAACTTGTATATCTATCTCTAGGTGGCTTTATTTTCTAGAAGATAATAAGGTATAAGTATGGAGTGGACTTACACTGAATTAAACACCGAACGATAGTGAAGAACAGCAACATAACCAAAAAACTGTTCTTATATCTATCTGCAGATCAGGCATGGGCAATCGCCTCCCCATGAATACGTTCAAAATTTCAAATAATTCAGTTTGCTCGCACATAGCAATACTGCAAATGAATTGTATCAGCCTTCATTACCGGCTTAGCTGTGTAGCTATCAAATATAAAATGTGCAAGAATGCCGCAGTTTCGATAATAGTTGGATCCTTGTTCGGGCCCCGTCGTGACAGTGAAATTAAATTTGGCCCGTTGATGAAAAGAGTTGCCCATAGTGGCTGTAGATGGCTTAATCTTCTCGATAAAAGTAAAACATAAGTAGCATTTTTCGTAAAAATTTCTCAGACTGTGCTGAATTAAGCAGCAAGCGAAAGTGAAAGGCAACCGTGTAATTTCTGAACGTCCGTAATTACGTATGAGTAAAATCTTTCGTAAACTTTATTTAGACCGATCGACTTGTATCGAATTAATGACGAAATGAAACGTGGGAGCTACGAAGTAGTCTCAAGAGGTTTCTTATATCCATCTAATAATTATAGATGGATTTCTCTTGCAGATGGAAATAAGATATGAATAAAATGTTTTATAAATTTTATTTTAACTAAATTTAAGACTTAAAATAATATATTTAATATTTTTATTTTAATTGCAGCATATGGCCGTGCACCACCTGAACCCTATTATGGTCGTTACGTCGGACAATTTACAAATTTCGCTCATGGTATTAAGGTAAGTACGTATGAATATCACTTTCAAATCTTTTTCTTATACGAACGCACGTATCGTATGAAATGAAAATTCTTTTTTTTTGGAAGAACATTGGGAGGAGAGGAGGGAGTGGGTTTAGTTGGTCTCCATATTATGTAAAAGAAAAACTAAATTATCTTCTTTCACAAAGGGTTCCGTTTATGCTGTGGATGAATCAACACTTTTTGTCAAATCTTTCGCTTACGATGGTACGGGACCGGATGCATTCTTTTGGGTTGGCAAAACACCGCGTCCAAGTCCCGAAGGATATATTATACCCTACCCAGAGGATTATATGGGAATGTAAGTACATTAAAAGTTGTACACACGCACACACATACATATTCAGATACACTTGTTTACTTGTGGCTTTTCATATTCCATATGAAATGCATTCGCTTCAACACATGTTGACGCCGAAGCGCATTTCCGTTACGTATATGAGATGAGAGAGAGTTGAGAGTTTACGATGATGTTGTTGTATTATATTGTATTGGAGTGCTAGATGTAAGTTTTCTATATATTTGGACCAAAACAAAAAAAAAAAAAAAACAGAAAAGAAAAAAACAAGAGAAATGGGTTACAGAATATATTTGTACACAGAAACACCCAGCGGGTGGTGCATTGGTGGTGAAACAGGCGTTGGTGGTGCCTGTTGTATTGTTAAGCAATGTATGAGTTTGCGGTTATTTGCGAAAATGCTTTTTAAGCATTTTTTATTTCTCATGTGTATAAGCAAGTTTGTATGTCTGTCTGCCTTTTTGTGTTCCTTTTTTTTCGATTTTTTTTACACTTTATTTTTTTTTTTGTTTTGAAAACCATTAAAAAAAAAAAAAAAAACTGAACGAAAATTTATGGTGCGTTGATATTATATAAAGTTCCTGTAAGTGTCTAAATGTCTAAAGAGAAATTCGTGCACAATGGATTCGCAAGTCAAGTATTATGAACAGAACGCACATATATGCGGCTTTTTTTTCTTGTTGTACAAGTAAGTTAGCATAAAGAAAGAGTGGGTAAAAGAATAGAAGAAAATTCTTAAAACGTATATCACTGCTCAGTTACGCACGGTTTGACAGTGGTAACCACTTTGATAAATTAAAAAGATTTCTCATTTTTAAGTTAATATATGTAACAAGTGCGCACACACAAAAAACACACGCAAATAAGGAATCCAACATATATATATTGTATGTCAAAGTATCTGCTATTTATCAAATTTTTTTCGTTACATTTCTATGGTTTTTTTTCTTAATTCATTGCCTTAGTAGTAATAACTAGCCAAGGCGTGAAATATCCATATAAAAATATAATAAAAGATGCATACCATATGTACATGTATGTATGTGTGTACGTATGTATGTACGTATGTATATATGTATGTATATATGTATAAAAAGAAAATCCACTTGTGATATTAATGGACTATTTTTCCTTACTGTTACTGTCGTTTTAAAATGTAACCTTTCTTAAGTGCAAACATCAAGGCTACCGAATGTTCTATGTGTACATCGGTTTGTGTGCATTTTGTGGAAGCACGAGCAATGAATGATTCTTAGTGGAATCAGTTCAGGTGGTGATGTATGATCTTAATCCTTCATCTTTAAGTTGCTTAATTGACATCGTTTGTCGTTACAAAAATAAAGAAAAAGAAAAAAGGAAAAAAAAGAAAAAAAACGAAAATAGAAAAACAACAAACAAAATGAATGTTGAACATACGATGCCTTCACCTTAATCTTTTCATATACATGCATGTATTCGCTTGTACGCGTTTCATTCTCTACAGCTTAAGGATTAATGTGTGCAATGATTATTGTTTTATCATTTACTTAGCTCAAAATTGTAGCATAAAAACTGTGAAAAATAATTTCAAACAATATGTACTTACAACCAATTTTGAATATCTAACGCATTCAATGTCAGTTCACTTACATAGAGCACACGTTAAAAAAAACACATATGTGTACATAAATACATCTAAAGGTCATGCGAGAAATTTTGGATCAAATGACAGATAAATTTCGCATATAGCTTGCAAGCTGCTCTAATGAAAAAAAGAAAAAATGTCGTCATATTTGAAGAATTTTATCGGCTTTAACAACGATTGGTCGACCAAAACTTGCCGCATATTTAATATCATCACAAAACAACCAAGCCTTGTTTTCAAAGCTCCATCGCTTTCAACTGAGTTAATAAATGTTACAATTATAAAGTTTTCTTCTTGTTTTTTCTAATTAGATGATCATTTAGGCGACGCTTTCTATACGAGTAGCACGATGACGGTCAAGAAAAAGAGACGAAGGAGAAAGAGATAGAGAGATGATGCATCGTAGTTGCCTTTACTGATTGAGTACTTTAAACTCTATCGAACTGAATTTTGAATTTGCGAACATTAACTTGGCAGCCCCGATTCTTATAGCTTCATTGAGGTAGTGTTGCCAGGGTTGTGTGGTATTGAAACTATCTATTGGGAAAAACATCATGAACTTTTCCTTGACTATGACCTAATCTATTACGTAAACAATAAAAACAATTAGACGAGAGAGATAGACAAGAAAAGAGAAAAACCACCGAAATTTCTTTCTTGGCAGTCCACTAGTGTGTAAATTACATAAGAGCTCATAAATGAAGCTGTAATTATATAAATAATATAAGAAAGAAGTGTAGAGTAAGGTAGCAGTGTGCACAACAGATGCATGTTAAACTAAATCTACTTCTCTCTCTAAATCGCTTAAAATCAGCCAAAAATGTTCAAAATCCTGCTCAGCTCTATCTTCAAGAAATTCTAAAAGATGAAATGATCAAATAGTATGTTTATAGACGCCATCGAGGCGAAGTGGTGGCTTACTGATAATAACACTTTATTGCTTAAAAATTTGATGATATTTAGCTGACAAAAAGCCCAATGGATTCGTAAGCGATCCGTTAACCATAAATAAGAATTTTCATCAGTGCTTGTGTAGTGGTAAGCAAAAATAATTTTTTTTTTGGGCTTATGGGGATATTAACAGATAAGAGTTTTCATAATCTTTCACAAACTTAAGTAAAATTAATACTTTTAGCTATAACTGACTGCTTTCTGCTTAATTCCAAGGCTAGTGCAGCAAGAGTTCAAACGGATAATGAAAAATGCACCCCAAAGTGTAGCTAACTGTAATGTTAATTAGGTGAACCATTAGTGAGGACGGTTTAAACATTTTACCCTTATCGTCCCACTTGCGGATTTTTTAAAGGCATCCTTGACACATTTTCGTCGCTCGAATTTCTTTGCTTACTTAAAAGACGCTTTCGAAATTAAAATAGCTCAGCGTGGAATTTGCAATTAAGGTTAAGATTTGCTTGAATTTAGTTGCGAAGTGTAGCAAGTTTCATATAGCAAAGTACTGAGAAACGTTCACAAATATTCATTTGTGCTACTAACCCTCACCATCAGGCCACGTTGAGTCTTTGACGAGCATTTGAACTTTGAACTTAAATATTTTGATTAGTTCACATTGCATATACTTTACTTGAAGTCAACAATTGGCCCAAAATTTGGACAGGTATGTGTTGAGAAAGTGTGCAGGAGCATAACTGCACACACATATTAATTGATTCCTTTACGAGCCGTGAACTGAACTAAAGTTTATGCAGACCTACAATGCATTTGTAATGTCTGTTCAAATTTGATGACTGAATGGTTTTGCACGCGCAATGGTGTTGAAAATCACATAAATCGGCCAAGGGTTATGCCTGTAGGGACATCGTGGTGTGGTTTGTTAAAAAAAGACGACCCGATAGTTTAATTTGGATTAAGTAGTAGTTTAGAGCAGCGGCAAAGGTTATATAGAAGTGATAAATGCTTTTGCGATTGTCAGACAGACAATAAAAGAAAAAGCTTACTCCGATGTGTAACATATATATGTGCCCATAATTATTAAATTGGTCTAAGTCAAGATTAAAAAAAAATGAGTTTATCGGTTATTTCACACACACCTTATTTTAAGCTAAATTAATTTAATGTAATTTTTATGATGTCCACAAAATTGAACCATTAGGTAGCGATTCAACACTATATGGAATTCATCAAGTGTTAATTATGAAAGTGGTCTAAGTCGAAAATTTAAAGAAATTATATGAACATAATTTTTAATTCCTGAAGGGATGAAAAATCGAAGCATGCAGTAATGAGTTGTTGCAAAATGCCGAACGAGCTAGGAATTGTCTTGCCGGTGGATCAGAAAAAGGCAAAGGAAAATCCCAGGGTGTATTACGGATTCGCATTTGATTTGCAACAAACACACGCGTGTCCAAAACTTTCTGTTTCGTTAGCCTATTATAAGTGAAACATGCACGCATACAACCTTGGTTTCTACAATTTCCGCGATGACAATTCCAAGATGTATGTAGGGCACGAAACTACAGCTTCAAGAGCTGCACATCAAGTAGTATCATCTATTTTGACGCATATGGAAGATAGTAGTTACAACTACTCAAAAGCATGTAATAGCTTACAATGATGCTTGTTCAGACCAAAATCGTCACATTAAAGTAGCATTGACATGGAAGAAAATTGTTCAGTCATCAAATAAAAATATTGAAATGATAGACAACAAATTTTTGGCATCTGTGATTTTCGTTTGATAGAAATGAAAATAAAAAAAGCAAATTACATTCCACGTTTTGGATTTTTCACCTAAAAAAGGAAGAACAAAATTATACGAAAATATGAAATTACTTTCATTATGCATCACTAGACCGGTAACGGAAGAAAAAACATAAAAATATTTGCTATCATAAGTCCCTCGAGGTTTTTAGGAACATTTTAAAAATCTTAAGACCTCGTAATAATAAAAATGGATTAACTTTTAAAAATAATTATTGATGAATATTTACATCAATTATTTCTTTAAAATTATTGTTTCTAATAAAACTCATAGTTTTTAACTGCATTAAGTCATTTATAGGACATTCAGTTAATTTTGGAAATGGTCTAATTCAGTGTAAACAATATTTTTGTATGAAATTCATGCAAAACTTCATACTCATGATAAATACCGGTTAACCAAGACTGGATAGAATTCTAAATTAAAATATCGGAAAATATAAAAATATATTTCGATTTGTTCAAATGCAGAAATTCTTTGAATATTTAGGAAACAAGAAATATACTTGACTTAGGCAACTTTCATATAACCACCGCGAAACACTTCTTACCATCCCGCTTATAATATTTCGTGTAGAAAGCAAAATTTCTTTTTTTTTTTTTTTCTTATAAATAATTGGGTTTTTTGTATAAAACTCACGTACCTTTCTGAAGTTACATGAAATTTGTATTATTTTCAGTTGTGTTTTATGTTCATTTCATGTTACGATAAAAACGTGATTTTGACATGCGCTTTATATTATATTTATAAACAAAACTTCGATTGCTTTGTTGTCTTATGCATATATACAGCAATGATAGATATAAAATATATATTTGCATCGCGATTTATAGATGGCAATGCCTCTATGTATTTATGGGAGTGAGTATAAATATATGTATATATACATTACACATATACATACATATCTATATACATTTGGACATGTTTGGACAAAGGTATTACAAATTTTTTATAAGAATTTGTTTTTGCTTTTCCTTTTTTTATTTGATATATTTTTAAGACTCGTAATAAATTACGAATCATTGAACTTTAGAATTATTTATCCATTATATTATATATTAAATGGGTGTGCGAGAGCATATTTAATTCAGTAAATTCTTGGGCAGCCTCTTGCTCTCTATGGAGCAATCAACTGAAATTTATCCCTTGGCTGTGACGGATGAAATTTTCAATAAAAATAAAATTCAAGATAACATTTCAGATAAGGTTGAACATGTGCGCAAGCTTTCGACCATAAAAAAACAAAATATTTGAGAGATCGGGGAAAACACTTTTTCTAAGCATACTTAGAGTCTCCTACAAGCATCCTATCCAAAGTATTTGCAACGTAACATTTCCTGTCCAAAATTCACTCAATAAAGGCTTACTAGGTGCTAAAGGATACTCTTGCGCATGTATTAAACAAGCCGGATTTGCACCGGACAACCGAGAATATATTTTCATCATTCGAGGGTATTATTAGTGAGGTTCTGCGTGATATAAAATAACTCAAAAATGAAGTCCCATCTCTTGATTGCGCACAAAAATGCTTCAAATTCTGTTAAGATATGCTGGTGATCGCCAGTTATGCATGAGAAACGAGTTAGCACAATAAATTTACCTATGGCTTACAGAGGCCTGAGCATTTCTTTAAGAGGGGTTTATAAAGTGATTTAACCTCTAATCTTATCCAAATAGATTAGATTAATAAATGAAAAAATTTTTTCCAACAAAATGTCCATAAAAACTGTGTAGGAAATCAAGAAAACATAGACAAGTGTCAGATGTGCTGAGGCAGGGTTGGGTTCTAGGTGTGGCGTACATCCGCAAAAGCTAACCATATAGTTACCACAACTGGTGCAGAGTATACTTCAACATATTGAAAAATAACATTGTATTCAATGTCCATCATCGGTTAGATAGTCTTCCCGTTCATGTGGCTGAACATGAATTCGGTGCTGCATCTGATCCTTTGAGGCTGTCTCCGGACACATTAAATGGTCTAGATGTCGCCATAATAATTAAAACGTACCTTGGAAGCGCAAAAGGAGAACTATTCGGTTAATCGATTCAATTCCGTCAATATCTCGCAAGCGGTTAACCTATCAAGCAGCTCGATGATAATGTTTAAGAGCAAAATTTGTCAAGTTTTTGGAATTATAAAAATAGAAACAACGGTTCTTTTGACGTTCTCTTCGGCTTCGGATTATCGATATTATTCACTTAAAAGCAAGTAAAACATTGCATTGGAGTAGGGCCGACTATCAGCGACCCTCGCGCCCAACTAAAACAACTAATACAATTCTTTACTTACTGTCGTGATAAGATACAGAAAAAGCCAAGAACTACATGTACGTGATCCAAATTTACTCCGGTGAATTTCTACGTCAAATTACTACTACATAAAATATCAAGAATTAAACTCTTGTGCATTATCAAGGGTTAGATTTCATGAGAACCCTTATACGTTGTAAAGTCCAAAGAGCGGAGTTACATGGTCCAAATTTGATGCAATTAACTTTTTTATCAAGTGCCCTTGTTATAGATCAAATTTTTCCAAGAACTATTGAAAAGTAAAACTTTCTTCTAACTAAAGGCTTACTTTTCGTGGGCACATTTACATCAGAAATGGTTGAGTAAATTGGTTCATGCAGATTAAATTTTTCCTATATTCCATTAAAATATCTCAAAAATTTGTGTCCTGCAGCTGCAACACAAAAATATCAAAATTCATGGATAGACATCAGATATATGGACTGACAAGCTAAAATCGATTTAAAAAAATAATTGAAAGTGGATCTCCCTTAAGTCCCTTTATATTTTACACATACCCACACAAACTTGTTGTATACTTGTACCGCAAATGCTGCATCGTATAATAGTGATATATCAATGAGAATTCTTACCATCTTGCTGCCAGCAGATGATAAAGTATATCTATATATATATACATTATATAAAGTGAAAATTCCTTTTAAGTTTTTTGCATGTATACTCAGCTCTACACTCTCTCGCATTTTCTAATAATCATCAACTGGTGGTAACTACTCAATTAAATTGAAATTATGGTATAACAATTTCACGTTGGACGGGTGGCGAAGACTTTATACACATATTTCATACAAAAATTTTATGCTGACACCAGAAATTTTATGACTAGTGGCGGTAAAACATACGATGATGAATAATGATGTACATGCATATTGCATGATTTTTATGCATGAAATTTTTTTGGGGGAGTGTACACACCTGAATCGTGTTCATGTCAAAATGGTAAATGATAGCAGTGGGAGTGAATAGTCATTGAGTTAGAGTTGGTTGGCTGGGTGTAATGAAAATTTGCCACTTTCACTGAGACCATCATAAAATGAAATTGATGTCTTTCAACTAACTACCCTCGTAAAAATATGGATGTGCTCGAGTGTAGATGAATGCATACGAAAATCATATTTTGTACATGCAATCATGTCACTGCTGATGATAAATGATAATCACATTATGAACATAACATAAGCAATTGTAACTAATTGTATTTACATAACACGATCCAAATTGGTAATAATTTTTACATAATATAATGTATAATATATATCCATACATATATAAGCATGTTAGCATAATGCAAATGCGTAATATTTTCGTGGTCGTAAAAGTTCCCCTGTTTTTCAAAACTATTTATTTATTGATTTGTTAGTCGGGACTCTTTGTCTAGTCGGCCACTCAGGCGGACCCGTTTTGTTTTATAATCCCTAAGTTGTGTGGATGTATGCAACACCCAGAAGGAGTTGAGATATTCACAGCTTTAATTTATATGTATATACATATATATATACATATATATATATATATATCACAGCACTCAATAAATCTCCAATCTTTAACTTTCTTTATTTCTACACTCAGCTGCCATGTTTGTCTCTCTTATCCAAGAAATATTGACGCGGTAATCTTCCAAGTCGACTCTTGCCTTTTGGGTAGCTTTGAACGGCTTCTTCCTGTTGCTTGTAAATTTAACTCTGGAGTACAGCAATGAGTCCATGTTTCGCCCATGGTCATGGAAATGTCTTTTTGGTTCGGTGTAAACGAACACGCGGTACACACTTCTAACAACGCTTTCTCATAGATAAACGTTCACACACTCTGATATCATTAAGGTGTTAATTATCTCATGCAAATTCATTCGTTCTTCCAAAGCGATCTTTTTATGCTTTCTGAAACAAGTATCGAATACGGTGGACAAGAGCGCTTAGCGTCATCGATCTAAAGGTTTCGCAATAACTAAAGTCTAAACAATCAATAAATATCATTTCGATGAATAAAATATAAAATCTACAATAAATATTGATTTAAAGTATAAAGCGAATGTTTATTAGAATTATTTCAAAGTTCAGGTTAAGAAATGCTTGGATAGATCCGTCACAATAAAACGGATACAGTTCGTGGTAATGGCCGTTCAAGATGCAGAGAAGCACAGACTAATCTACAGTCAACATATAGCGATGGTCGGCAGGCTAAAACCAAAAAACTTATCCTCATATGAGATGTTTAAGAAAATTTCCATTCCGAAGCCCAATGAATATATATTAAGTTGATTATTCTTTTTATTATACTTTATGAATTACTCGGCGATTGTCATATATTCAATCATATCTGTTACTAAAATTTCGTTTTGAGGAGGCAGATAACAAAAATACTCCATGATTGTTGTATATTCTGAGCCTATATAGTCATGTCCGTCTCTCTGTCCGCTGTCTGCTATTGGAATTTGCGGTTTGAGGAAGCAGATAACAAAAGCACTCTGTGATTGTAGTATATTTTGAGCCCATACAGTCGTGTCTGTCTGCATGCCCGCTATCTATTATTAGAATTTTCCCTTTGGGGTGACAAAACTGATTTCTTTCAAATGAAATTCTGATATGAAATATCTAATCGATTTCAGTTCTTTAATCTTATAAGCTAAATTAAGCTGAAATGAAATTAATTGTAATTTTCGCAATGAATGAAGTCTGATATTAACGTAACACATTCATTAAAATTAGGCAATTAACGCAAGAAATTAAGAAAGAACCCCAAAGCTTAGTATAGTAATAATAGTAGTAGTAATAATATCGCTAGAGTTGAGTTAAAGTAAAATTTCAAACATTTGCTGATTGAGTTTGCGAATATTTGTTGTTCATTATAATGCGATTTGCATAAAATCATCTTATGTATGTCCGTATATGTGTATGTATTTCGAAGTAAGGAACATAATGAATTTAAATTTACTATGCAAATGAGCAATAACAACAACAGCAACGACAACAACATCAGTAACAACAATAAAAACAATAGAGTTACAAGAATAGCTACTGAAATATAAGCGGTAGAACAATATAAGTTGAGTAAGTTCTTCTCTTCCGTACAACTGCCTACGACAGAACAACAGACAATGTTGCGTAGCAATGCATTGCAACACAATAGCGAAACGTTTTGACAGAAAGAACGTATCAATGGTGAAATGGGCGGTTAAATCGACACATAGCGTAACATGGCAACAAACTTAACATGGGAACAAGGTTAGGGTTGGCGAGAGAGTGCTATACTCATTTCCAGGCACAACAACAGCAACAACATAAAACGCTTTGTTAATCAGGCTTCTGCTTGCTCCTTTTTTTTTCTAAGCTTTCATCCTTTACAAAATTCTAATTTAATTACTTATGCTTAGTGCATCCATTGTCACGTCCATTGTTATAAAAAGAAGTGATAGATAGAAGTTGTAGCGGCAGCTGAGTGGCAGTTATTTTTTTTTTTTTTGCTGTTATGGTTACTGGCTGCTAGTATTTACATTCAGTTTTTACACTTGCACTTTCCTTTTATTCGCGTATATAGATATGTGAAACTTTGGGTGAAAAAAAGATAAAGGAGCCGACGCCCATTTCCAACCCTTCTGAGAAGCTTATGTTACCTTATAAATTTTTATTTGTTTCATTCTTTTGTATTATAATAAATTATCGCTTGAAAATTTAAGCGTGATACTGAGAAGGTTTTGCGGCAGATCGTATTCTTTACGTATCTCTATATATCAACTACTTTTTCGTATTAACCCTATCTCTGGCATCTTTAAGTTCTCAACCGATTGACATCAAGTTTCTATTTCAACTGGATACAATATTCAAAAGCGCTTGGGATAGATCCATTTCAGGATCACTTCCTGAAATGATTTGGGCTTGTTTGTCCGTCTTCTGTTCAACCCAAAGATGAAAATACTTCAAATGTTTTGATGAAGTTTGGGCCCATAAACGGATGCTATTGAAAAATATTAGGGTCGGACCACTTCTTGGATCACTTCCCATATAAAGCATTATATTAGAAAGTTTTTATATGAATAACTGTATTAGGCGAAATAGCGTAGGGTATTTAATCGTGAGGAAAGGCCCGCTATAATGTTTTTACTCGTTTTAAGCATGTTAGTGTGAAAAATTTTTGGACAATATTTTGATTTGGACTTTCATAATTAAATTCGTAAGTATCGTCCATAATTTCGTGCTCACAAGGTGATGAAGTCGACGAATAATCTTTGAAAGGAAACAGGAGCAGGGAATACTTGCTGCCAACATAGATAGATTTGTGGTTAAATTAAGGAAATCGTCAATGGTCACTGAGAAGGGTTAGCACCATTTATAAATAAAAAAGTTTAAGTGGATAACCAAAAATAGTCAAGGTGGAATATAAAAATAAAGCTCGTCGGAGTTTGCCATCGAGTAGTTA
Organism: Glossina fuscipes; assembly: GCF_014805625.2. Taxonomy (NCBI): domain Eukaryota; kingdom Metazoa; phylum Arthropoda; class Insecta; order Diptera; family Glossinidae; genus Glossina; species Glossina fuscipes. The sequence continues at coordinate 1,720,126 of NW_023998458.1, forward strand.
CCTAAGAGTGGACCATACAGGCATATTTGTAAGGAAACGCAATACGTAGATACGAAATAAAAATCTTTGAAGATTAGTAAATGAATCATTAATCGATGAATGCTCAAAACTAACTCGATTTGATTCCCATGAACACAAGTATTCCTAGATCATCATTTTCTTACAAAAACCAGAACAAATAATTATTATTTCTATTAAATAATGAACACTACTGCCTGCAAATGTATAGAAACCAATCGAACGTCGTCTCAGACGTAGGATACGGAGTCAAAGGATAATGCCAAAAAGTTAATATAACAAGCATGTTAAAAAGCTTCACATGGGCAAGGTCGACCAAGTTGTCCAGGTCTATTGCTCACATACTTTCGTCGCAAAATAACAAAGACTTGTATCTCTATAAGAACCCTTGTGTGGTAGAGGACTCGAAAAATAGATCTATATGGTTGAAACTTGATACAGCGCATCCATCTTCGTTCTCATCACGAAAAAATTAGATCTTGTTGCCGTATAAAGGCTTATTGTTTGTAAAAAAATCTATATGAGGGAAGGTTCAAAATATAGTTCTCTCCGGCCCTAGTTTGCCGCTTTCAGTTAATACGCTTGAATATTATGTTTTAGCGATATTTCTCGACAAACACTGAAAATCGCATGTTTTTTTTTTATATCACGATTTTCTTAGAATCTGGCGAATAAAATTTCATCAAAGAATCTTGATAATCACAAACTATACGTTTGAAGACAAAAATAAATGAACACCCATTAGACAGAGGGACGGGTAGATGTGATTTAGTCGAATCGCAGATCATAATAAAAAGAGGGCGGGTGGACGGTTTTTTTAAATTCTTCTGAGTGTTGTTTACATTCCCACAAACTTCATATACGCTTGTAACAAGCAACAAGCGTTGGATAGCATAAGAAATAAATATTGGAACTTCAGTTCCTATATTCGTTAAATAGGTTCATAGATAGCAGATTCGCCTTCAGCAAAGCAGAAAACGGAAATAATATCCTAAGAAAGATAATATAATAATATAAATATTTTTATCAATAACTTACGGCTTGTAACAGCTACGCATATCAAGATTGACGCAAGTATTTATTGGAAACATTTCAACAGTCTCGGCAGGCTGTGGTATTAATAAATTATATTATAAGGTAGTGGATTTCCAAGATTCGTGATGAAGTGAATGTCGAAGCTTTGTTTTAAGTTCACTTGTATTGTGTTATGGAGGCGTGTACACTTGTAATTGTACGATAAATGGCAGCAGTCATTACGCCCAAGATGTACTTGCTGTTATGCGCACCGCATATTAAGCTTATGTCGTTGAGTAATATGCGTTTACATATCGTGTCCATAAACAGGTGAATTTCTTTTAGACTCAGTTACTACGTATTCCTCATCATGAGGCTTTCAAATGCAATTTCGTTATTTTTTCACTTTAAGCGAAAGCAAAAATTTAAAAAAAAAAATGCTTATAAATCTTTTATGATGTATTTGTGGTTTTATGAGTCACACAGACAGACGGAAAAACGTACATAAGTCGATTCAGTTAATCGTATGCTCTGACATATTATTATGAATGCGTAATGTCGCTTTTATAAAATTTAATAACGTTTTTATCCATTTAAAGGGTTAAACATGCAATCATTAAATCTTCTTCGCCTTACCGATGAGTATTTCAAAATATTTAAACAAAACACCGCACGCTATGTGTTTAATGATCAATTAAAAATGATTGGCAAATTTAAAGAAAAAAAAAAAAAAAACTGAAACGCTTTGTAACTGACTAGTGAAATAGCTCAGTGAGCGAATAATTGACGTATACTGTACACCCTCTACCCACGCGTGACATTTATCGCCGTTACGTATATGTATAAATACATTTCAGTTTATTCAGCGTAGGTTTAAATTTTAAAAGCTCGATGTTCATTTAAGTCTCTATCCATATGCCATTAACATCAAGCATGCTACAGCATATACGTGTGGCCAACAGAATTAATATACTATATGTTATTTTATGGTGGTGGAGGGTGTCCTTTTCCATTTTCCTCCTATTATATTTTTTATTTATGTTATGTTAATTGGTTTTACAAATATTGTACGTATAAACAAAAATTTAAAAGAAGTTCAGTCCAAATATAGTTCGTGCCTTCAGCTGGACAGTGAAAAAGGTGTACGTGGCGTGTGGACTTTTTATTTTTCCCGAAATATGTATGACACCTTCCTCGAAGCTCTCCTGATACGCCCTTTTTCATAAGGCCTTGAGCCCTTTAAGCAATGCGTTCTTTATCTCCTTCATCATATACAGTAGAACAGTCAAGAGCCGGTATAATTGTCAGCTCTATTGCTCTAGGCCCGTTATAGTACAGATGTTATAATACGGTGTTATAATTATTTTGACGCTTTAGTTCTTCTCAGAGGATCTCAGTTGAATTGCCACTTGGCCACTCAATGACATTCAAATTATGCTCCCGCAACGATGCTTTCGCCAAATTGGATGAATGTCTCGGAATATTGTCCTGCTGAAATTTCTATACCACTGAGGAGGGATAGATATATGTAACGGATCGACACCCTCCCATAACTTAAAATAGGAAAGCCTGAATTTATATTTATTTCATCGATCCAAAGTGTATTTGTCCGGTTTTACGTCGCCTTCCGTTGCGCGCTGGTTTTTTGTGGGTTAAAACAAAGTCTTAACTTTTCTAAGCAAAGGAATTTTCCGAGCTATTTCTCCTGGTAGATTGACACTCACCAATTGTCGCAATTGCTTTACACGATTTGAAGGAAACTCGCTTTGCTAAAGTTATCAAGTGATTATCGGGAGTAAGAAAAGCTTTTTTAATTGGTATTTTTTAACTTAATGTAATGTTTAAAATAAATGTAAACATAAATACAAATGTAATATAAATAATAAATAACAAATAAGTATAATAACAAATAAGTATAAATATAAACAAACACACGGAGGTAGTTACGCGTACACAACCAACGCATAACTCTATTTAAAGCATATAGCTGATGTGAAGACGACAAGTAACTGATAAATTTTTTATGGACTGAAATTGAGTTTTATCCTGTGAGGCGATCTTTACAATAAAGTGCAGATCAATAGCTAAACAAAACAGCGTTAGTAATATCGATACAAATACCACCGATATTTCCTAGGCAAGGCTGAGACTCTACCTTCTCTGTATCACGGAAGAAGGCCGACTTGGTCGCCATACTCTAAAAAAAAACAAAAAGTTTGCTTTATATCACACAGCGTATTTATGCGTAGTGACAATGAATGCACTTATGCTGAAATCAATGCACATCAGTTAGCATAAAATTCTTTTTAAAGCTAACGAATGGAATAAAAGTCCCGTTTTTAAATATAAAATTTTATTTAAAAAGAAAATTTTAATTAATTCTATGTAAAAGTTTTCTTAATTTTTACATAAACGTTGCGTTTACATAGAATATATCTAATGGCAACGCTTTAGTTATTTTTATTAAACGTTCTACTAATGGCTTAATAATGATGACATGTTTTTTTTCTTTGTTGCTATTTTTATTTTCATTAATTTGCATAAGATTGCGTTCATTGCTTCCTTTTATTTATGATTTATATCAACGCCAAAAATGTTTAATAATTTAATAAACGTAAAACAAGGACAAAACCCCAATGACAACACAATGCCATCATAACAGAAACTCACTTATAAAGCATGCTTTGCACGTTTCTTTCACTTTTCGATAATGATGACGGTGCGCCTGCATTAAGCTGGAGTATGAGTAATGCAATATAAAGCGTAAAAGCAATACTCTTATTATTATTATTATTATTATTATTATTATGATTATTATCAATGGCACATTCACAAACACTCTCTGCTGACGCCTTTTTATCAGTCAACTTTACAACCAACTAAATAACTGTAATAGTAAGACCTGTCGACCATGTAATCAACCGCTGTCTATTATTCATGGGTGTTTTCCATGTTCTTGGATTTGCTTACTGACAGCCGAACAAACTGACGAACGGACAGACAGATAGACAGACAGACAGACAGACAGCGACAAGGCATATTCGCGTATATACCGAGGGGCTTATAAAGACGATGAACAAACTAATAAAGCCCGACACGTGGCGTTAACAATGAAACGCATTAAAGTCGTTTGCAGCACAACAATTGCAAAGGAAAGCGTGATAGAATCCAACAACAGTGACAACGACAACAACAACAACAAAAAGAAAATAAAAAATTCATATAATAAGTTCCTTTGTAGAGTAAATCCTTCAAATTTTACACATACTATATATGTGTGGTATATACATTTGTATATATCTGTAGGTATGTCTATCAGATCGCTTTTTATTACGAAATTATTTATGTCTCTGCAACTAATAGTTCACCATTCAACGACATAGTTACCCTCGTAATGACCATTGATTATGACCGTTGTTGATATCAACACTCGACTATATAATTCGATTTTAATGTCGTATCGGATGCTTCCAACATATATAAATTCATTTAAATAATTAATCTGAAGATATATGTCTTCTTCAAGTCGTTTCATTTATCGTCTAATACATGCAACTATCTGATGGAACGCATTGGCAAAAACTAAGTGACCTTATTTTGTACGTAGGAGATGTTGGCCATAATTGAAGCTAATTTCATACGTCTCCTTTCAGATGAAAAATAGCTATCGAAATGTTTAATGTGATGACTTATTCACGTAAAATAATTGGTAGCAACTATACCGGTAATTGTCTGCAAAGATAAAAGCGAAATAAAGTTTCACGATAGCTATTAATTAGAGCCAGCGAATCAAATCAAATTTAAGGACACCTTTGCAAACGGGATAAATGTAAACGACCATATGCACATATTCATATGCATCCTTTTTTATACACTTCATCGGTTATGGCGTTTAAATAAAATCACGTTTTTATTTCTCTTTTATTTTTTTTTAATTTTACCAAACACTTGATAACACTTGGCTTGTTCCCTACACATGCAGGCAAAAGAGCGATTAGGAAGGACTATAGGTAGAGTATATTTGAGTTGAAAGTGGCAAAATCTGAAAGGAGGGGAAAATCACTGCAGGCAGGTTGCTCCAAGGCGATCATAGAGACGAGTCACGATAATGTGTGATGTGCATGCATATACGGGAAGGACGAGGGCGTGAAAACAATAAGAAAAAATCAAGTAATGCTGTTAGAAAAGTTAGTTATTGTATGTAAATCCTGATAATGGGTTATTCGGAAAGTCGTTTCGCTTCTTTTTTTTTCTCCAAGGACGATGTAGTTGCATTTTCTCACAGTGTAATTCGCATTTAGGTGGCACTAGCGGGGCTTGTTTATGAAAATGTTTATTTGATTTTAAGCAAAACTTTTTTCTTTGGACAAGGGCAATAATGCTGTCCAAGCAGGAAAAAAATTCAAATTTCTCGAATTCAGCCGATCACGATCACGAAAGAAAAAAAAAACCGAAATGGATTTCCGAACAACCTAACAAGAATGGAAAAGCTTTATTGAATCAATGGTGAGTGCATTGGATCATAAAATTTCTTATTCTCAGTGCAAACGAATCTGAAAAATGAAATGATCTAAACTAAAATATGAAATCTTTTCGGGAGGTAACACACACAGTCACGATGTTGCTCTTGCTATTACCATTTTTCGCTTTCTTAGAATTATCGTAGAAGTAACGCACACAAGTTTAAGAAATTTCATTAAAAACGAGGATTTAAAAAGCTTCCAGTAAATGAAAAAGGTAAAGTGCATGGGTCTAAAAACCAGCACTCGTTCCATGCATACTTTTTCGGGCGATTAACGCTTAGCAACACATTAACATACATATACGTTAAAATTGCAGGCTGATTATCGTTTGTTTACGGGTAGGGTCAGTGATTTTTAGAACACTTTCGCAATAAATATGATTTTTCATCGTACATATCCTCTCTTCAATTCATTTTCAAATCAACACAATTTTCAATAACACGAGAAATGTGAGAGAAAAATATTTTCATTTGAAAATATATATTAGGAATAATTGGCTTCCTTTGTACGCTCATCACATATGTAAGTAATGTGGTGCGAAGGAAAACAGCGGGAATATAGAGAGAAAAAGAAAATGAATTTCTTTATCGCATTTATTTTATCCAAAATTAAGGTTATACGAAAATAAAAATGCATGCATGCATGTGTGTGTATGTGTGTGTTTTTTTTTGTTTGTTTGTTTGTTTGTTAGAAAAAATCAACAACAAAACAAAAAGAAAAAAATAACGAAGAAATCAATATCGAAATAGTGACAAACGAAACGAACGATAAATCTTAAGGCAATTTAGTTAGCAAACATAATAAAGCATTGTTTGTGTGATGATGAACTCTTATGTACTTTTATTTTTGTAAATATATGAAAGCTTGCGCTAGTACAAGTTAGCACGTTATATAAACAAATCACAAAAAGCTGACAAGGTCATCTCATCATAGATGATATCAAGAAATAAAAGTGAGAAGATTTTCCGTTTTTTCTTCTTCTTGTTCTTTTTCTTTTGATTTTTTTATTTTTAATAACGGAAAAATTAACTTCTCTTCCTATATCTTTTTAATACTTTCTTATATTGAATTTGCGTGAAAACATCAATAGACGCGATGACGCGATGACGCGATGATGATCAATTCTTTTAATGTTGTTTTTATAGGTTCAAGTTATTCTGTTCTAATTCTGGTAATCATTATTAGTAAGGTATTTGCTTCGATTTGCTACAAAAGGTAATATGAAGAGACTTATGTCACTAAAATCCTGAAGGCAATGCAGTTACGTTTACCATAACTTATTTTTCATGTAAGCAAAAGTACAAATAATTTGTGGCAGAGATTGCTGACGCCTTGCTCGCTGGCAAGTTGGCGAAGGCACATTCATCGTTGTTTATCGTTCAAATATGAACCGAATTTTAGATTTTTGACGGAGTAAGCCACTAAACAAATATGTTAACAGCAAGCTGCACCACATTTAGGTTAAATAATTTTAGAAAAACTGATCGATTCTCCCCGAAATTCTTAGTATTGCGAAATAAGCTCTTTCAGCTAATAACATGTCGACAGACTAATGGCTTAGGTTGTGGTTGATTTTTGAATCAAGAAAAATCATTGCTTGTCCTTATGATCTCGTAAAGGATCGAGTTTTGTTTTTTAGTGACGACGCCTGCGGCAATTAACCTTAAGAAATATTTTAAGCCAAGAGGTATCACCTTGTTTGTCAACGATTCCAGTTGCAATGCTAAGATACTCCGAATGCTTATGCAGTATGATTAGAACCAATGCCACGAGTCGTTGCGTGTGATCAAAACCGTTTCACTTTTTGTTTTTTTTTTGTTTTCAATGACCTACGGATCTTTCCCACCCTTGCAAGTTCGTTAATGACTGAAAGTCTTTTATACATAGAATGTGTGTGTGTGAGGTAACTTTAGGTAACTGTTTGCAGAGATGATCGGCGCAGTCTAAAAACAAACTGCCTCTGCGATGTGTAGTACAATTTTAATAGAACGTTGTTGAGAAAGCCGTGTGTTACTGGACCTGATTGGCAGATAGGTTTATTTTGTAAGTAAAGCACAGTTCGCATTACGTGCATGGTCAAGAGAGCGCTTAAAAAAGCTTTCGTTATCTATAAGGATCTGAAATTTTTACTGTCGACAGACAGTTTCTAGGCGACACTTGCGTTTGATTACTGCAACGACTTTGCTAAGAAGTCCTTTTCTCGTCGTGATCTTTTTAACGGCTGTGTATGGGTTTGTTATGTTTGATTAACAGCCATATTCCTTATTTACCGTAGCTTTTCAATCTCCACAGCCTCAGTGTTTCGAACGCTTTGCATTATTTACAGACTTCTTCATTCTACGAAGCAGGAGAACAAGTCAAGTATAATGAGGTGTAAACATAGCACATATGGTATCTAATTTATCATCTTGAAGGACATTTTTAATTTCGTCCAGTTGTGCTTTTGTATGTGACAAAGTAGGCGTGCTGTGCTGCCTTTAAAAAAATTATGGAAAAATAAAGTTCTTTAATAATAAAAAAAAAAGATGACAAAACCAAGCCAACGAAGTCGATATGGCGTCCAAATTACTTATCCAAGTTCACTTCAAGACAAGCACAATAATCTCCCGAAAAATAATAAGGCGATAAAGAACTGTAAGGGTTTTTGTTGCCTTGAAAATCTTTCTGAAAATTCGTGGACCCGCCCACATTTACAGCCCAAGCAGACCACCAAGAACTTATTATAATTTCTCCTTAATTTAATGGTTTATTATGACAGTTGTATGTATTATTCAATTTCTCCCTATTCTTTTTTTTTCTTACCTAACCATCTATTAAATCAAATCTCAAGAGTACACAGGCTATACGTCTGATACCTTAAATCACAAAAAAAAAAAAAAAATTTATTTACTAACAGAAATCATCCACCCTCATCATCACTTGCTTAAGTATGTGTGTAAACTTCAATGAATATTTTCTCATTATTATTATTAACGATTTCTCTTCAATTATTTTCTTTTTTTGACAGAAAAGCAAATAGTCAGGTATTTATGTTGAACCATTATTACTCCCCACCAGTTTGCTTAAAAAGAAACGAATACAATAAGCTTTACGGGTATTATTGCGAAGCTTAAAAAAATCTAATGAAATCTTTATCTAAACCAAAATGTATTGTGAAGCGATACGTATCTTCTATGATATGAAATTTGTTTAGCACGCGTAACAGTCGCTCAAGTTTAAGTAGCGTTGTCTCTATACACGAAATGTTGGTAGAGTCAGTTATTAGTGTTGATTTAATCATATGGTAGCAGAAACCATAGGTAATCAGTTATACGAAAAGAGTTGTTTTTACAAAGATTTGTTCTTTAATTAGGTTTAAGAAGCTATCTTACGTCAGTGTTTTCAGTAGATTTTTCATTACGTCGTGGGTTTGGCCTATTTAAATAAAACCCCAGACAAGCTGACAAATAATCGCATCATTTCCGGCAGGTTTTCAAAGAATGTACATATAATTGATTTGCTATGCCTTTACCTCACTGCTACGAAATACTATTTTTTAATTTCAAACTTGTCGAAGCGGCTTGAAAGCAAAGTGATAAGCCTACTAGACGAGCTCTAAACATAACTTACTTACTTTAGATATAAAGTTTTTCTCCCAAGAACTACATGTATCGGGTGCCATTAACAAAGCGTCTTTTGTAGTTTAGCTCAACATTGGCCTATTTTTCTACTTCTTCCAGATTATACAACAACTGTAGAAAAAGTAGAAAGGTAAGCAAGTAAGAATTCCCCCTAAAAGAATTTTCGTTCACTAAGGAAATATTTGTTCCATATTCTAGATCTTTAGATTTGATAGGCTTGCAGTTGGCGTTCTTCGCCTAGTCTGGGTACGTTACGAACACAAAAGTTAACTAGTACCGCGACTAAGTAATCAGCATCAGGGAAGCATTTTTTTTTATTTTTGCAAAGTTCGACTTTATTTATTCACATAATCTTCTTTATGAGTAGCAAATCTAGTCCGATGTTTCTCTAAATTTTCTATGCCTTCTTTATAGAGCGATTTTGTTGAACCCTTAAACTTTACTTTTTGCAAGTAAATCATAGTTTTTCCATGCTGCATCCTTTTTAGATTTCCTGCCATATAATAGGATTCAGGCACTAGATTGCGTGAATATAATAGGGCGAGAGATGATTCGATTTTGTCTAAATCCTTTTCCTTGGAGCATCCTTTGGATATTACTTGGCATATAATAGGTGCTAGGAATGAGTACATTAAGGGAAGAGAGGGCAGTGATTCGATTTAATTCAAGCAATTTTGCCACTGTAGTTAACGAGCCCTGAAAATGTCTTTTCTCCGTTGATCTCAGTTCCGCTAATGGCAGCGATTCGAATTTCAATTCGAACAAATTTTCCCACCGTAGCCATCGAGCTGATGGTTGATATCTGCATCAACGATTCACTTTGAGTAAACGCGGCATTCATTTGGAAAACAGCTTCCTTCTCCACAAGTTTTAATACAAATTAGTGAAACTACTGCTACTAGGAAAACTGCAAGAGAAATTACTTTAGAATGATTGAAAGTCCAAACAAAGGCTATTCGCAATTTTTTCTAGGTCAAAAGTAAGTTTCCTTCTTGGTTTTTTTTTCTTTTTAAATGTATGACTGCAACCGATACTGCTAATACTAGTACTCGGGGCATGACTGTAATGCTGTGTTTTCAGCAAATTTTTCTGTACTCTTCTGTGTTTAATCATCATAAATATTTCTTAATAATTTTCATAAACTTTCATCAGCAGAGTATTAAACACAATAAACATAGGAAAAAAGAAAGTAAAGAAAGTAAAGAAAATAAAAAAAGAAAACAGATTTTTTCTAATTATGTTTGCTTTTCAAAAAGTTTCCAAGAAATTTATTTATTTCTTCTTATTATTTTCTTTTGTATTCTTTCCATTTTAATCTATTGTTTGCTGTTACAGTGATCCACCAATATTGAAGGCCCACAATAATACGGACATCATACTGCGTCTGCCTATGGGCAAAAGGATTAAGGATATAAGATGGCTCTCGGTATGGTGCAGACGGTTTACGGTAAGTCGTAATACTATTGTTGTGGTCACAGTTCTTCTTTTCCTTTTTATTTTATTTATTTTTTTTTGTTAACTTTTGGTTTTTTTATTTTATATATTTTTAAAAGAAAGCTTTGTGGACAAAAGTAAGCAGAGAAACTTGCAAACATTTTACTTTTCTACTTTAATGTGGTTTCGTAAGCTTTAAATGAATATTAAAAGAAAATTTGCGTTGTTAGTTCTACTTGTCGAGATGACGATAACAAAAAATTCAGAAATACATGCTTGTATGTAAGGATGTATTTAACCTATAGTTTTTAGTTTTTCCTATTGTTAACATTTCTTAAAGAAAACCGCCGAAGATAACCACACTTGATGATATTAAAGTTGAAGGTTTCTAAATATTGATGGCAGCATTGGGAATTAATTTAAAAGTTAGGCGATGCAACAAACTAGACAATCTCCTAATTTTTAACCCTGATCTTAAAAAAATTTTTTACAATCTTAAGTTTACGATGTTCATTTTCGCTAGCTGTGGATGCTTACAAAAGCAATCGTTGGTAGAGTTTTCTCATCAATACAGTTATTGTGAGCGATGTTACTAAGCAATGGTGTATGTGTTGGCACGGCAACATTCTTGAAACTTAGAGCATGAGGACGAAAGAATCTTATATTCCTTGCGGACTTTGGCACAGTTGGAGTGAAATCAATGAGTTTCGTGCTATCCAAAAAGTTTTATTTTCGCCAGAATACGATGGAAATCCGGACAAGCACTGAAAAACAAATTGAACGAAGAACAAGCGAATAACACTTTATCGGGCTGGGGCCTGCCATTAAATACCCTATACCATTGCGCTTAGCACAATTACTCGATCGTTTTGCTAATAATACACTAAAAACAAGTAAGAACATTATAGTCGGGCGAGGCCGCCTCTTAGATATTTTACACCACTTTGCCTAGTACAGTTATCCACTCGTTTTCGTAATAATACACGAAAAATGGTACTTTATTTTCCTGCAAAGGCATATATTCCAAAAAACGTGGGTCTATACATATAGCCCTGCTGCATGTTACATACGCCCGGATATACTTAATATACCCTTTACAGCAAGTGGTGTAGACTATAGCAACTAAAAAGACTATGATGGGTTGAGATCCACTGTAAAATACACTACATGTCCCCACAGTTATATACATAATGACTTGGGGGAATAAGGCGTTGTAAGGGAAGTTGTCGAAAAGGCGGTCCGATGTGCACCATTCCTAGCAGTATTCGATCCAGGGGCAAGAGAGTTCTGTGAAACCAATCAGCAAAAGTTTAAAACGATTGGAAAAGCGATTCTGAATAAAGGAACACAAACGTCGCCGAATTTGTCGTTTTTAGCTGTTGTTGGTCGTTGCAGGTCAATTTTTCAATGGTCTGTCTTGGATATCCTTATTTAAGGCCAAACACAACGCTCTCTGAGTTTTTAGAGCTCTTAGCGTTTCTTTACTTTTTTTATGATCAATCACTCAGGGGATATTCTTTATTCGTAGAGCACGCTAATTGTCAGAAAGAAGCGGGTTGACTGGCCACAGCCTGAGAGGTGACCTACCATTTCCCAAATCTTATAGCAAAAGTTTGTGACTCAAAAATGGAACAAGTTGAATTAATGAATCGAATGATCGACTTCGCTTAAGCCCATCTCTGTATAAATTCTCCTGAAGCGATAATGCTGCCTGGAGAGAAGAGAACTATGCATTTATTTACGAGATTTTCTGCACATCACAATCACATTTATTGATATGCTTAAACAAATTTTTCATAAGTTTTTAGAAACAAATTATCAAAGCAAACATTTATTTTAGAAAATTATCTTTGCCGTGAACATGTCTCAATTCCGAACAAATTGGTTTCAAATCTCAACTTTACCGAGTGGAACAGGTCAAATTTTTTTGAAAATATTAGTTTGAAAAAAAAACGCTTAGATTTTTTTAAATAAATTTTAATAAACTTTTTCCAAATATTTAACAAAATCTTTCAAAAAGCGGCTATAAAATCTACTAAAACGAGGCAATCAAAAAAATCCTAAACTTAAAACCAGGAAAACGCTTTTTAATTTTCACTGCTATTATTATTATTAATTTAGCCAGAGAAATAAATTCCAACAGTTAAGTCTTAAAGCACTAGCTAAGCCTATCTGTCTTTATTGAAAACGTTGCCGCCCTTGAGATTTGAACCCATGACTATTGAGATTTCTTTTCCTTCGGACGCTCGGGTGGACGCTAACGATTTTCATAGGCAACTTCATTTACTGACTGCACTTGAGTAGCGACATCAATTTTATTTTTAAGTTCGACCCAAACACAAAACCTTTTAGATATCATTCTTAAATATTTAAAGAAACGGTTAAAACCCAAAAAAAAAAACAAATACATTAATAAAAAAAGCAGTCTACAAGGAAGCATTACCTCTACTAGACGTAAAAATTAATTAAAGAATATAAAAAGGAAAATTCTGTTTTGTTTCAGGAGAAACGTAAATACAAACACAAGCAAAAAAAAAAAAAAATGCATTGTTCATCACTAGATACATATACATTCCTCATGTCTCTAACAGTGTAATAAATTCCGTGCTAGCCAGACTTCTGCTCTTTTGAAGTTATCCCCGGAAGGAGCACTTTTTTCCGGTATCATCATGAGCACGAAGAGAAACTACGTTTTATACATTTCAACTGAACGAAGCTGAAGCTTAAAAAATAATGCCTTAACACGGAGGAAGGAACTGTTTGAGAAATGCTCAATCACGAAGTAGTGCCATATAAAATATAAACGTCGGCGACTTATTTGTACGTCTAGTCAAGTCACTCGCCTACGACTTTTACGATTTCTTTTATTTGATGAAAAAAACTGAGTCTAGCGTGAATTTTGATTCTTCTTCAACTTGAGTGGTAGAGACTTACCCGTGAAAAATAAAGTTTTTCTTCCTTGCTAGATAGTTGTTTGCTGGTGAATGTTCGCGTCAAATAGATCGAAATGGTTCGAACCAAGCTCCTTGAATTATACTTGTTTACTTGTTTTCTTCTTTACTAATTTAAATCTATTTGATCGAAGCAGTTCGAACCGTAATCTCATCTCTTTATTTTATACCCTTTGAAATTAATGAAAAATCCTTTCACTGTCACAAACTTATTTAAAACACAATGAGCCTTTTCGAAACAAAGCATTTACGATTGAGAAAAATTTATATGAAATCGTGTATGATTTGATTTGGTTATCTATACGTTACTCATCTTCAATTCGTTAATCTCTGACTGTCCCTCATTCGTTTCCATCAAACGACCTAGCACCACCGAAGTACACAATAACCCCTGCACAATAAAAAATACGAGAATTGGTTGAACTACTAATAGGGTAAATTTTGACGCCGCCAAATTATGCGGCCGACTTTTAACGTATAGATGATCTGATGAATAACCTTCCTCCTTTGGTGATGTCAATGTAAAAGTATCGGCATCCTTTGATATTCTGAGCGTGGGAGAACAAACTGACTCCCGTTGGACAGAACACATATTCGAGGTGTCGAAAGACGCTTAGGTTCCTTAAAGCGACGCAATAAATTCTTCATTGCAGTCGATATCCAGCCAAAATTAGAGCACAACTCGCTTGTGTTGACGGGAGCCTGCAAATTTTACAGGTCGGCCCTTGATCGTATACAGCGCAACGCTCAGGTGCTAATGTGTGACAAAAGTGTGCCCACTACCCTTGATACCCTTGAGCACTGGTGTAATGTGGTCTATGTGGTGCATAAATATAGGTATACCTAGGGCAAGTGTTCTAGAGAGATAAAAGAGATTTTTCCACTAACTAGGTCCTGTACAAGAACCACAAGGCTTCTTCAGTGCTCCCACCCACTCGTGTTAGGATTGCTTAATCGCAAGACGCACCACCGCGGCTCGTGGTTCTTTAATCACACTGCCCGCCTCTGGAACAATCTGCCAGCAATAGCGGCCTTTTTTAATCTGCGTGATGGTCCCTTTTTTAAGTCAGACGTAAACAAGCACTACTCCCTCTTTTGTCCCTCTCTATCTGTAACGTGCTTGCACCTATATGAGACATTGCCTGAGTGGCTGGTCAAGAAAAAAAAAATTGCACCACAAGCTAAAGTCTCGTATACCTTTTCGAATTGAACTACGTCAAAGTCTTCGTTAAAGTAACCGGAAGTAGAGAGAGAGAGAGCGAGATAGAGATAGAGAGAGAGAAGACGTTCTTCTAAAATCAAGCCATAAGAACAATCGGTCATTTCTCCAATTTTAAATCCTGAGCGTAAAACAACGCCAACCGATTTATCGAAATAAAAGGGGGAAAAAACAGTTCGATTCAAATTTTTTAAAGAAATTTTTGACAGTTTTAATCTATATTTTCAGAGAATTTGTAATTTGTTACTCAAAAAATGCGAAAATTGCAACCGCCAGTTACGGGAAGAGAAGTTAGCCTAAAAAAATTTTTTTTCAAGAGCTCTTGCACATCTCTAGCTTGTTTGTTTTGTTTTTAAAAATTCCTGAGAAAGATGTTCTCTATATAATCTAAAGATCGTATGTATAATCCTAATAATAAATTCTTCCATTACTCTAATAAAATGGACGATAACGTTTAATAAATATGAAGTGGTATGGTGGAGGAAGTAGTTTATCACATATGAATAAATCTCCCTAAGACAGCTGGACAAAAATTCCCTTCACCGAGCCAGGACTGTTGAATAAACTCAACAAAATATCTGACAAAAGCAAGGTCGCGTGTATGATCATGGGAGCGATGGTAGCTTATTTAGCGAAATCTTTGGCTTATGTACTATTCTCTTACTTGTAGTTTAGCCGAAAAATACTTAGCATAAATATTTACAAAATAATTTTAATCTTAAGTCAGTGTGAATTACCATAAACATCAATAATAAACAAATGCAAAATAATTAGCAAAATCAACTGAGGCGCATTCGGTACCCATCTCGTTTAATTAGGTTGCAATTTGACGTTTTTCAAGTGTGCCATGTCTTCTTGTTCTTTTTTCTTTGGTTTTTTTTACAATCTTTGTTTATTTCAATTTTTATACTCTATACCATATGTAGTACGGGCTATACTCAGTTTGCACAGGCGTACGTAACACCCACAAGGGCTTAATATACACCAAAGCTTTATTATGCCGATGACAAAATGATTGTGAATCAATTTAAACTGTCCACATCCATGTGCCTGCCCAATTAGAAATATTTTGTTGAAATTTGGTATATTGACGTGCTTTGGCCGAAAGTCGAACGATATTGAAAATGCTTCGGATCGGAGCACTTTTTCAACCATTCCCCATATAATGCCTTGTTTTGAAAAGTCGTTATGTGGAAAAATATTTTCAGTTTTCAGCATTTTTCGACAAACCTCGCTGTGTAATAGTGTTTCGACATTCAAAATTTGTGTGAAAAAGTTTGGTTCGACTTGGGTAATTTTTTGAACCTTCTCTCATATAACCGTTCCTACAAAAGCTAAATATTTATATAGCAAAATATGTGAAAGTGAAAATTGGACCACGTAAGCCTATTTGTTGGATACCACCACATGTAAAGCCTCTCAGGCTATTTATGGAAAAAAATCCTAATTTGTGTGTTCACCGTAGTAAGGGGACAATTAGAAAATGAAGTGGCCTAATTTTGAACGACAAGGATCTATATTTTTGGCTCCGCCCCAGACAAGATTTCTTATGAATAGTAAGTTCTTCGAAAAAAGGATATAATTTTTAATATATTATGATGAAAACTTGCCTTTATGATAGGAAATTGGGATCACACAGGTCAACTTAATAGACCACAACCTAACTGCTTCATGCTTTTCATGATAAGCCCTTATATGGAAAGAATATCCAATTTCTACTTTTTTATGATGGAAATTGAAAAATAATAAAATTTTTATGAAGAAGCTTAGGTTTCGTAAAATTTGGACGGCGTCATGTGACGTTGCGGGCTTTTATGAAAAGTATGCGCATGTAGCGTATCTAACGTTCGGCTTTGCCAAACGATATTCTTGCTTGTTTATGCTGACACACTTCAATGAACATACGATATATGGTTGCATTGCAATAGCCTACACTCTTTAGTATACTTTTAGGGGTCAATATGAATTTTCCGCTTTTTATATTTGAATTATAGGAAGCAGTTCGTAGGACACATGTACTTTAAAAATTTCTTTACCCTCTAAATCGCATTTTAAATAAATAGTGCACGATTTTTCAAATTTTCAAAATATTTTAAAGCAACTAAGGCATGTCCATTTCACTCAGCAATGTGATTACAGTTTATAGTTTAATGGCGCGTTCATATGAAGAACGGATGTGCTTAACAACATAATATATTTTTGCTGTTACTAAAGATGGGCTACGAAGTTTCTGTGATCTACTTCTTTAGAAGACACGCACAGACGTATACGAGCATAAATATATATGATAATTTCGAAAATTACAAATTATATATATATATGTATATATAAGTCTTCACTTAACAGAGGAAGTAAATATAATTTGTTCATAATAAGAAAGAGTTAGAATAATGGTAACAGACTCATGGACATACATTCAAATGGAGTTGTAGAGGAAATGGGCAAATTTCATTTTTAAAGATGGCGTCTCATACACTAACTAAGCATATGCCATACATATATATACGCATATAAATATATATATATATATATATATATATATATATATATATACATGCTTGTATATGTTTATATGTATTTATGGTTGGAAATCGTAGAAATTTACGGCAGACATTTTTTATTAATACAAGTGCTTCCCCCTCCGAGCAAACATGTATACAAGCGCACACATCAAAACCGCTTCTACTTTAATATACATATACATGCACATGTGCACTACTAGATACAATAAGATACAGTGATACACACGGCAAAAAGTATGTAAAGATATTTGCATTTAATACATAACTTTATGTTATGGCGCTCGCAACGAAAAAAAAAAAACCTTTATGCAGAAGAGACAAAGCAAGGGAAAACTTTCTCTCTCACCTAACGCCGTTGTATTTATGCGTATGATTATGTGTGCATGTCGAGAAGAAATTCACCACTCTTATCGTAAGCAAGGAATAATTTGGGAAAAATAAGCTTTTTTTTTTTGTGCAATAAAAGACCAAAAATACGACAGAAGAGAAAAAAAAGAAAAAAAAAGACAAAATCTGCTTATGGCCGGGTTTACGTTGAGACGAATGGGAGCAATTATGCGCGCGCACAGCATATACGCCAGATTGTGTCTGCTCATGTTGCACAAGAGCTTCTCATTCAATTTTTACATGAACTAACAAATATACGCAACGTATATATGTTATGTATTTAAAAAAATGCATACTTGCATATACACATCTACAGTACGTCTAATTAAGCTTATGTACATAAAATATTTATAGTAGTTTTATTTCCATATTTACACATGCATATATCATACGCGCAACTATAATACAAATGTATATAAAATATTATTTAAAAAAAAAAAAAAAACAGGTCTCATTAAAATACATATCTACGAACAACATACACTCAAGCCGTATATCCTAATCTGCATTAATATATTTCGTTTTTGATAAGAAATAAAAAGTTGTTTAAAGTGTTTTTAATATTTCAAAATACATATATATGATGACGTTTTTTTATATCGGACGTGAAGGAGATTTTTTTTATTAAGAGTATTTCTTTTCTGCTTCACTAGCCACAACTTTTTTCCATCTTCGCGTCAGTATTGCATCCGTACAGGACAAAATTAAATAATTGCTTTTAAATTTCAAATACGGAAAGAAAAGAGTGCGGATCAAACAAGTAGGAAAGCTTTTACTAAAGAGGGCCACTGAGTTGATTACAACCCTTTTTCGCTCGTTACTTATTAAGAATTTTCAGAGATATTCAAGACGAAGACTACATCGGTATAAAGTGTAAATGCAACGCCTTTCAAGCGGCTTCCAATTGACTAACTCATTCGCTCACTAATGCGCCGATCGCAGCCCTTTCCAACTCCCTAGTAATTAACAATTTTCAGAGTTATTCGAGAGAAATATCACATGGGTAGTATAAGAAATAAGCCGGTTCGTTGCCAGAGTCTTCTGAGAAAAACATCCACCACACACACACACACATAAAATGATATGATACCAATTGAAATAGATCTTAGACAGGGCATTCCGATCGAGTAAAATAAGCATTTTTTTAAACACAATTATTCTGGCTGGGATAAAAAGTAAATATTCTAGTTCCTATATATATATATATATATATATATATGTTACATTAAATTTAAAGAAATGGACTATAGGAGAAAAAAAAATTACATACGTGCAACTTTCATACCCAACATCACTTGTGGGTCAAGGGCACATTAACTTTTTGCGGATGTATGCAACACGCCAAAGGACGCGAGACAGATCCAACCTTTCATTATACTGGTCGGTTCAGGATCACTTTCTAGCCTCGTCTATCCCTCTGTCCGACTTGCTTTTCTTGTTAAATTTACTAGCTACAATTTCCGAGCTATTTTCATTAAATTCGTCACACTGACGTGTTGTTTTGGCCCAAGGACAAACACTATTGAAAGTGATTTGAATTCAACCGTCATTTTTAAGCGCTTCCCATACACAAAGGCACACTTTGACAAGTCATTATATGTATATCCGTAGGGTGGTGTAGGGTGGTAGGATGGTATGGCTGTGCCCTACTATTATTCAATACGAATTTCATTCTATTTTTTACGATAAATTTTAAAATTATTTTTCAACATACAGTCCAATCGATTATCTATTTTTACTTTGGCAAACCTTACAAGCGTTTTTCATCCGATGCTAAGAAAATCGTATATAAACCGATCCCAATCTTCGCATACTTACACATAATACGTTTAAACATTCCCTAGTAAATTGCCCAAAAGTGTTCGTCACATTATGAGACGTCAGGCTGCGGTAAGAAAGCGCTGTGTCACAAGTGGCGGTTGACAATGAAAGGGTTAAATTCTATGATTGCCAAATATTGAGTTTAATTCAAGATTCAAGGTCAAAACATAAAGAAAAAGGTCGAAGAGAGAGACGGATAATGTATTGATGTAACTATCATTAATGGGTTTGAGGGAATAACATAAAAACAAGTACTGAAGCAAGAAAAGAAAAAAAAATGTTGACTAAAGTAGAAATTGGATGTGACGATGTTCCGAATGGTGTACTTTTGCTTTGAGGCTTTATTTGAATATTCCTCAGTTCAAGCAAGTACCAAAGATTCGTCTGAAAGATGAACGAACTCTTTGAAAAATCTGTGTGGCTTTTAGAAATCTCATATTGAATAAGCGTAGTATACTTAGAATTTTTAACTTTTTTCGAATTATTTCCGACTTCACAATTCCTTCATTTGGGGCAAGCCTCGTCCCTTTTCCGAGTTAGGTTTTTAAAATACTGTTATGTAATATGACTTCTTGAATTTTAGGCGAGTTTCTTAGATTAAGCTGAGTTCTAGCACTGACGAGCTATTTACAAAGGCATTATTTTGCAGAACAGGGCTTTGACTCTTCCTTAAAACTTCTCAGATATTCAAATATTATTATTCAGTTATATACTACTATAAATACACTACTATGCTGGATTTCTCGGTCGTGTTTACTGTAGAACACCGCGCCGGTAGAGCATTGAAAAATCTTTATTTGCCTTCATCGCTTTAAGGAATTTCGTTTTTTATGAATCTGAGTAGTTTTCATTATGTAATTTGTGCAATTTCGTAACAATACAATCGAAAATATATACGCTAGACATCGAGTACGCAGATCAGTTTTTATCTTTGTAGGGTGACAAAGCAGGCGAATCTCTCAAACGGACATGCTTGGACAGATGAACAATGCTTCTACAAAGTTTATAAAGATCCATTGAATTACTGTAAATACGAATATAAGACTGTAGGCTCCATTAACGCCTCTTTCTCTCTTTCAGATGAGAACTAACTCCTCCCCAAGTATGCAAATTCTTTTTATCCATCCCTTAATCAGTTGGGTAACTTTTCCTGATGTTTTTTATTAGGGGTTGGATTGTCTTTAATTATAGTTTATATAAAGTCAACGTCCGCACCACGTCTCTCGACGTCTTGGACTTCTACATTAACCCTTATACATTACCCATGGCCTAAAATGCAAACGGAATACTGAGTACTGTTATAAGCAAACTTGACCTATCTAATAACTAATAATAAATATATCATTCAGTTTTTTTTTTTTATTTTTTATCACCAATCACTCGGGAATTGACCCGTATGCGGGCACAAGCATGTTGATTGTTGTCAGGCAATTTATTAGCAAAATCTTAAATGTAACGGAGAAGTTTAGCGCGAACGTTTTTGTAGCTTATATAAGATATTTTAAACAAAAAAAAAGATGCAGCTTTGAACTTCTTAAGCTACTTTCTGCTCCAATCCAAAATTAAATATTTACTTTTTACATTTTGAAAAAGTCCTTTGAGGGGGATCCCTCCAAAGCGTGAATGAAGTTTAATCTTTTTTTATATAAATGTTCTCCGTGAAAGGACTCGCCTGGGTGAGGGTCCGAAATAAAACATGTTTCAAATGTACCACAATCAGCTTATATAGTAAGGCATTATTCTTGATCGATTTGATCGTAAAAGTGATCCGAAACCATCTTTTTTCGATAAGGAATATAAACATTATATAAACATATAATTATTATTATTATTATTATTTTAATTTTAGACTAATGAATTGAATTCTTAGACTAAAAAAAAGACATTGAGCACTAGCAACACAGGCTATCGGCTCTAATTTAAATAAATGGATATTAGATAATAAGCTTAGTAGTATTAATAAAGTAAAATATTGAATTGATATTCTGTTCTGAAACTGATTGTAGAATGTTCAAAGGGTTAATCGTTCCAAATGCAATACTTCTAGCCAAGGAAAAGTTGAGGCAGTCGCAGAGAATGTGCTTTATAGTAAGAGTTTGTCCACAACAGCAGATTGGGGAAGAAGACTTCTTCAGGATCCATTGGTGAGTTGCAATTGTATGACCAAGGGGAATTCTCGAGAATGTTTGGATCTTGGTTTTCTCAACATTTGTTGGATATAGAGGTGGAGTTAATTGAGGGTTAATGCAAGAGTAGTGTTGATGATGGTATTGTAAATTTCCTTCTGCAATTTTCTCTTTAACTTTTCTTCCAATGTATCTTTGAAGATCCAACTTTTCCATGACATTATCCATAATTAGAGGAGCAGAAGCAGCAAACTTTGCCGCTCGATCAGCCTGCTCATTTCCCAGTAAACCGATGTGACTCGGTACCCATAACATTTTAATTTTTCCGTCGGGTGTAGTAATTATATTCCTTAATTTGTTGATGGTGCTCCATCTCGAAGTCGAAGGGTTCCGGGTAGCTTGTAATACAGACAAACTGTCGGTAACAATGACGGTTTTGAGTTTGTTTTTATGGGCAAGGTTGGCAGCGTGAAGGATAGCTCTGGCTTCGGTTATGAAAGTTGAAGTGCTTTCGTGAAATATGTGGTTGAGAAGAACCCGTCCTGTAGCATCTACCACGGCACAAGCAGGAGGCAGACCAGGAGATTTTGAGCCGTCTGTGTGCAAAAGATTCCAACCAGTATTGTCCAATACTTGGGTTTTCTCAGCTATTAGATTCCTGAAGACGTAATTTGGAGTATCTTCTTTCTTGTGCATAGACAGTGAGATGTCAAAAGAGCAGTCTTTCAAAATCCAGGGAAGTTTAACACCAAAAGAGCGGGAAATTTTTAAGGGAATGTTCAATTCCTTTGCGATGCACAAACAACGGTCAATTGCAGATGGTGACTTTGGAATTTTCTTCGCAATAATAATCTTTCTTACGTCATCACCGAGAATGGATTTGTTCGAATTAAGAAGCTTAGGGACTATTTTAGCTTTTAACTCATAGAATCTATTTTCTAAAGGTGGGAGACAAGTTTCAATTATAATATTAATTATGGGCGTCGTCCGAAAAGCATAACAACTTGCTCTAACGGCTTGGTGATAGACCGGTTTAAGGATGTTGATATTAGATTTGCAGCTATTGCCATAAATTATCAAAGCATAGTCAATCTTGCTTAACACAAGCATTTTGGTAAGATAAGCGATAGTGTTAATATGCGCATGGCTTCTCCAAGCAACGTACTGTATGAAATTTACCCTTGTTAAAAGGGAGTTTTTTAACCGAAGGCAGTGTGCTTTCCAACGATAATTGTTTGAAAACGTGAGCCCGAGAACATGGAGCGTCTGCACATTTAGCACTGGCAAGTCGTTAATATGCATCAGTAGGTTTCCTGCATTTTTTTTGATTTTTGTATAGAGATTATAGCTCCTGACGAGTTTGCCCATGTGGAGATCTCACATGCAATAGATTCCAGGATGTTGATTGCTTTCGTGTTGTCTTTTTCTTTTGTAAAAATGTATACATCGTCCGCGTAGTGACAATGTTCCACTCTTGGTACACGGCAAAGAATTTCGCTAATTTCGTTGAAAGCGATCTGGAAAAGCGTGACAGAGAGAGGAGATCCTTGCGGAATGCCATTCTTTAGCTGAAAGGAATCAGAAAGATGATTGTTGATTCTAACTTTGAACCGCCGATGCGACATGAATGATTTGATGTAGTTGAAGAATTTGGGTCCAACATTCCATGATTTCAAGAGTCTTAAGATAACATGAAGACCAACTCTGTCAAATGCTTTTTCGAAATCAATTGAGAGAATTGTTACGTGATTTCGTTCGGAAATTGCTTTGCTTGTGAAATAATCAATATGTAACAGAGCGTCGATGCATCCTCTACCCCGCTTGAAACCAACTTGTTGCTTTGTTATCAGGTTCTTGGATTCAAGAAACCAAGATAATCTAGATGCCATAATCTTCTCTAAAACCTTAGAGAGGCAAGATAAAAGAGAAATTGGGCGATAATCAGATGCGATGGAGACATTTGTTGACTTTGGAATTGGAACAACTGTTGCCAGTTTCCACATGTAGGGTATATGGCCAGTCATAAATACCGTATTACATAGGTCCAGTAATTTCTTTTTACTAGACTTAGGCACAGCACTGATCATTTGGTATGGGATGCGGTCTAGACCAGGTGTCTTCCTTCCAATTTGAAGAGACAACTTCCAAGTTCTGAGGTGGATACGCAATTTTCCAGAAACATGGCACATCTATCGATATTATTTGAAGGAGATATTGGAGTCCTTTTATTTTCAATGAAAGCACTGGAGAAGTTGCTGTCAGAGAAGTATTCGCACCACACTTTTCCAAAGTAATTAGAAATCTCATCTGCGTCAGTTAAAGTTCCATTGGGAGTGCAGATGGCAGAAATTTGATTCGGGTTTGAAGTCCCATTAAGTCTGTTGATTTTGTTCCAGACAACTTTCATTGATGTATTTCTGTGAATTCGTCTCGAGAAAAGTTCGAAACTAAGTGCCTTTGATTTCCGTAATTCCTTCCTGAATAGAGCATTGGCCTTTTTGTATAATAACAAGTGATTCTGATCAGGACATCTCTTAAAGTGATGCCATAGATGCATTTTATTTTTCCTCAAAAACGAAAGCGTGTTGTTCCACCATGGAACCCTAGCCCGTTTAAAAGAGGTGTTGGATTGAGGAATAGAAAGATGAGCAGCCGTGCGAATCGCTTTAGACATAATAGCGGCATCATGGTTGCAGTTTCCGTTAAATGGCTTTGAGTTCAAAAATGACTCCACCTGTTTGGAGTAATTGATCCAATCCGCTTTATCTAGGAGGAATTTGGCCTGTTTTGCTGGAGTAGCAGAGGACGTTGAAAGATTAAGATCGATTATGATTGGAAAGTGATCACTATCATGTAGATCATCAGAAATAGACCAGGACACCAAAGGAAGAAGTGATGGAGAGCAACATGTTAAATCAATATGTGAAAAAGTATGATGAGTTGAGAAGTGCGTTGGTTTTCCATCATTTAAAACGCAAAGGTTGCTTTGAAAAAAGGCCTTTTCTAAAACAGTACCGCGAGTGTTGTTCACTGTTGAGCCCCAGATGGTATTCCAGCTGTTGAAATCGCCGCTTATAATTAATGGGGGGGGAAAGTACGGAGAATAAACTGTAGAGTTCTTGCTGAGAAAACGATTGCGAAGGTGGAATATAGAGCGAAAGCACTGTAAATTTTATATTTAACATTATTTGTATCGCTACGGCTTGTATATTTGAGCTTAAATTTATGCGTTTGTGAGGTATACTTGATTTTATAAAAACACCTACTCCTTGTTTGGAATATGAATTTTGATCAGCATTCGTCAAGTATCCAGTATATGATTTGGGTGGAATAGGATTAAAAGAGCTTCTACAATTGGTTTCTTGAAGCGATAAAAAGGTTGGATTAAAATCATTTATGAGTGTACGGAGTTCATCAAAATTATTAATAAGTCCCTTAATGTTCCATTGTAGAATTTTAAAAACTTTATTTAATTGTAATGACATGTAAGCAGAGTGGAGGGAGGGTTAAGTTGACATGTCAGCGTCTCCGTCGAGAAGGTCACTATAGGAATTTTTCGTGAATGATTTATTCTTACCAGCAGAATAATCTGTATTTAGGTGATTTGGTACATTTGAAGCGCAACGGGTTGGCGCACGTGAATAATTTGAAATTGAAGGTTGATTGAGGGATGAAAGAATGGATTCATTAACACTTGTGATTTGTTGAGTAAAGTTGAGAGCTGGAGATTCTGGAGAATTTGGTATATTAGATTTTAGCAAATGTGTTGTTGTTTGGATTTTTTCAATATTTGCAGTTGCTTTGGTTTTTTCAATATTATCTTTGGCAAGTGATGTAACTGGTTTCGCAATATAATTTTTGGTTAATGGTGGAACAGATTTTCCATTGGAAACATTTGCAGTTAAAGTCTTACTAGGCTCGATTTGCGAGGCCACAGCAGCATAGGTATTAATTTTGCCAATTCCATGGGCTACAGATGGATTTCGTTCCCGGTATGTGCGTCGCGCTTCGCCCATGCTACAGTAATTTTCTGTTTTGATTTTTAATATTTCACGCATCTGTACAAAACGTGGGCATTGTTTGTCTAACGCTGAGCGTTGATCATTGCAATTTATGCAGAAACTACGGGTAAAGCTTTCAGTATGTGGAGGATGACCACAGTTAGCACAAGATGCAGCATTAGTGCATCTTTTTGCCGTATGACCCAGGCGTTGGCAATTTTTACACCTCATAGGATTTGGGATGTATAGTTCTACTATCCATTTATACCACGCCACATCAACTGTTCGCGGTAATCGATAGCGATCAAAAGTTAAAATAATCCTTCCTGTAGGAGAGCGTGTTTTTCCGTCATCATTCAGTTTGGTTAATTTATATGCTTCAGTCACTCCTTGAATGCCCATTTCGCGAACAATTTCATCTTCCGGCACATGTTTTAAGCAAGGGGCATAAATTACGCCTCGAACCGAGTTAAGTTTCTCATATAGTTTAGCTGAAATAGCACATAGATTAGCTAAAGAATTGGCCTTTATTAGTTTTTCGGTTGCGCGCAGGTTCCCAGCGAGGACCAGTAAATTCCCATCGCGTAGAATCGAGATCGAGTCGATGTATGTTGTAATGCTATCTAGAGCTTTTTTTATAGCAAAAGGGCTAATTTGGGAAATTGTTATTCGAGCATCGGTTGAGGAAATAACAATAAATTTTTTTTCAATAGGGGTTATATCGCTGATCGGCAACACCGGAAAATCTGAATTTTTACTTTTTTTTCTTTGGGGGGATGTATCACTTAATAGATAAAATCTATTCGAGTTTTTGTCTGGCGGCCCCGGGGCCATTATGCCTTATTGTTGTCTATTGCTTATTATTTGTGAAATAACCACTCACTTGAAAAGGTTTGGGAACTGTGAAAGAAGGTTGGGAACTACTAAAGAAAAGCGTCAAATGTTTTCAATTTTTTTTTTTTTTTTTTATTTTTTAAACATATAATTATAAACATAAATGTCTCAAAAACGATCTATGTCAGAAATTTAGAAAAGATTGAGTCAAGCAAACCATTCCTAACAAATATGCTAATTAATGGTTTCGAAATCGTGTCACTTTTCTAACGCTAACCCTACTAAGACGATACATAGATAATTAAAAAAAAAACCCCAAAAACTTGTTACTTGATCTTTTACATAATCTTTTATTAGGTAGACAGACATAAGGCACATAGCGTTCATAAATCATATAACACTGTGACCAAAAAGTAAGTCAGGTCGTGCGGATATATCGAATATCGGAAATAGTTTTTTCTAAATTGACAGCACTGTGACAGTCATCATAAAGTCGCTGCGATTTCACATGATAAACGTCATTAGTGTTTCAGTAATTTTTCCGGTTTTTGCAATGCATGTGTATGAGCAAATGATGATTTCTGACTATCAGTCGGTCATGAAACACATTATTACGAGAAATGAGAGTTGGATTTATGAAAACAAGCAATCAATCGAACGAATTTTGGGCAAAAGATGAGCCAAGACCAAAAAAAATCAGTCAAACATCGAAGTGAGGTTTCCTCGATTATCGTGGTGTTGTGTACTGTGATTCCCTTCCCCCAGGTCAAATTGGTAAGAATTTATTATTTGAATTTGGGAATTACTACGAAGGCGACAAAATAGATTTGGATAGTAAATAGATTTAAGAAAGAAAATATTAAATTGGTCTTACTGTTTGGCCTCTGTGCACAAAGGTACTAAGCTCCATATCTCAATGCTCGCGTTGGTTGCTTTGAAATATCAAATGATTGAGGTGAGCTGAACTTCGCAAGGCTTTGTGCATGTTAAAACATTCATAGACTTAGTCTGAGCAACATCACCGATTTATAGCGGTACCTTGAACAACAACAACGTAAAGACATAGCACAAGCCAGAACAAACGCCTTTGTTTGTGATTTGCCTGACTAAACAAGAAAATTGATATTGAAATGTGTTTCTACGACCATTCATTCCCTCGGAGTAACTAAGTTGATACAAAGTCAAAAAACGCATTGTTTTCTGTCGTGGCCAACAGCTAGTGACCGATGACAAGGCCTGAATAAACCCCTTAATATCAATTTATATTTCAATTACTCATTATACCATCTCCTTATTAAGCCTTATAAGACACATTAACTTTTTAACTATAGCCTCTTATTTCTTTATCACCTTTTGCTCGCTATTTTGTCTTGTTTGTTGACATGAAAAGGACAGATACTCCCGGAGAGATAGATAACAGAATTTTTTAAATTGTTCTTTGCATCTCAAAAGCTTCCCGTGAGTAATTACAGAAGTCGAGCGTGTCGGGCCAAGGCAATCGGTTTAGTTGTTTGATAGAGATATAAACACACTACTACCATTACAGATTTTCTGACAGTAAAATAATAATATCTGTTAAGGCTATTCAAAGCTTCAAGCCTGTGTCAGAATTCATTCTTCAGTTTCCACATTTAATGAAAACACACGGTAACGCTTTGTAATACTTTCTTCCTTTTCTATGTTTAAAAGGTTGATTTTGGTGAAGTTTTTATCCCACCGGGCTTAGATGTTCCAAAACCGCGTGTTTTACCTGAATTTAAGCGACTAGCTCATGGCTTGCGCTCAAGCAATATTAGTGTTTTAGATGCCAAAACCTTTTACATACCGAACTTACATTACGACGGTGCCGGTCCAGATGCCTATTTTTGGGTGGGCAACGGTTCCGAACCTCATATGATGGGTATTAAGGTAAGTAATTGTGTTTCCATCCCAATACTATATAATTGAGTGATAATTTTTTTTTTTTTTCTTTTAATTAAGGTACCTAATGAAATTGGTTCCCTAGAACCATTACGAGGCTATCAAGGTGAAGATATTGAGATACAATTGCCCGGCACATTAACAGTTTATGATATTGATTGGCTGGCAGTATGGTGTGTGGAATATCGACAGAATTTCGGGCATGTTTTTATACCTAAAGATCTCGACGTACCACCCGCTTTGGGTCAAACCAAAATAACCGTAAGTGAAAATTACTTTTTTTTTAATTAGATTTAGAAAAACGGAGAGAAAAAAAAAGTGCTTTATATATATAGAATCAATTTAGGAAAACATTTTGTATGTATGTATATATTTATATAATATATATATATAGAAAACCCTGATCTCTATCACAGTGACTCATATGGACATAATTATCATCATTTAACATATTGTTATTTATATATTTATTTATTATTATTTCTCGCTATCATTAGCCTCCATGGTGGTATTCTCCTGTAAGTACATTTCTTAAAAAGAAAAAAAAAAACAAAACAAAAAAAAACTTCACGTTTCCTAGAACTAGAACTAGAAAACTAACCAGTATGACCTTCTTATCACCGTTAGTTTTCTAGTTCTTTACTTTGAAATCAATCAAATTTCTTTTATAATTATTACGCAATCGATTCAGACGTAGTTGAAAACCTTCTCAACTTCCCGTATCATGCGCAACCCAAATTTCAAATCTGTAGTGCTATAGGAAATACTTTCACATACTTATATAAAAATTTTGAATGGAAATTTTTCAGACTACTACTACACCAAGACCGATATTTAGCAATTGCCGTGAGCTGTTGCCGAATAGAATGCAAGTGAAATGGGAATTACAAGGTGAATATTTGGTGCTAGACTTGTACGGTCGGATAGCGGAGAATCAATACATGGCTTTCGGTTTATCGGGTGCTAATGGCCGGGCGCAGATGACTCAATCGGATGTGACGGTAGCTTTTTACGATACAAATGCACGCGTTTTTCGAGCTGATGATTATTTCCTATCGGATTTATCGCAATGTGATGGACAACATGGTGCTTGCCCCGATGAACGGATTGGCGGTCGTAATGATATTATTGTGTGTAAGTATTCCAAAAAAAAAAAAATATTATAAATTTTGACCTCACTTGAGTGAGAAATTTATCATTCATAACTTATGCTCGTAGTAAGTGGTGATCGTAAAAACGGCGTTACCACCATTAAATACAAACGTTTAGTTCAAACGAACGAACCCATTTACGATCTCGCCATACCTACGGATCGTGAAGTCTCCGTTATCGCTGCCATTGGACCGTTAAACAATCGTATGGAAGCTAATGCTCATTCTCATACCGCAAGTGATCACAATGTTGATGATATACGTATCGATTTCTCATCGAAGGTAAAATGCAATGCAATTAAAAATATGAAATAAAACTGCATGTTTCCATGTTCCGCTTAGAACGATAACACCTGCAAAAGTTCATTGTATAGCGTAAAAGACGAGACTGGTCCTGAGCCTTGGCCTACACGAAAAATTGAAAACGAACACGTATTTACGGCACGCATTGGCCCAACAGGTGGGAAACGCGGTTATACACCCATCACTGGTTTGCCATCATGGGGTATCGCTTGGTATATTAATGATTTGTTAATACCTGAAATTACCGTCGAACGCGGTAAAAATTATGAATTCTTTGTTGAAGGAGGCGATAATCCCAGTCAACCTGCCAGGTATGCTAAGACTTAGTGATCACTGAATCGGATGAATAGAAACATAATCCCTCCCTGTAGATATCATCCACTTTATATTACGGATTCACCAGAAGGAGGTATTGGCCAAAAAACCGGTTTACAATTGACGGAACAAAAGACATACGCCGGCGTCGAGTTCGATGACGAAGGAAATCCAACACCAACAGCAGGTAAGGGAATTTTTCCCTATTATTTTAATACAGAGTTCTCCATTAAGTATCTTGGCGGGTTTCCATTAATCGGTTCTCTATGGCCTTGCGTCACGCATAGTCAAAGCCTAGAACGATTCTTCGATTCCTCCGATCACTTTTAGAGATCGTCGCTCTGCACGTTTAGGAGTAACTAAAAGTGGCAATTTAATTTCTTGATGAAGCCGGTTAATCAAAAGTGAACCTTAGAACTGAGAACGACTTCGTAAAGTTCCTCGATATAGCTTAGGTTTCTACGCCTTCTTTTAGCTACATTTCTGGAGACAAGGCCATCACATATGCAGGACTGCAGGCTTTGTTCCAAATTGGAAACAAATCGGTCGTAGAATAGTAATTAATGAATTTGAATAGTTGGCAGGGTTTTCATCGTATGCTTCACTACACTTTTATTCCTAAGATAATATGACGAAGTGTCTGCGAGAAAGTGCGTAACCAATTTTCTCGAAAGGTGGCGAGCGAGGTTTTGAAAAAATTAAGTTTAGGAGGAACTTTCAAGACATAAACTCAAAAACACAAAAAACCCGATATGAAATGTTCATACATATAAAAAGGGGCTTTGCTTCGTTTTCCATAGCGGGCCGGTATTGCGAATGGACGCATCGCACTGTTGACCGTTCGGCCGAAATTGAAACATTTGAGGACTACATGAAGACATTGGAACTGGAGTGTGAAGAAGGTGACCCGGGCTATTTGAATTGGACTGTGCCGTTAGATGCTCCCGATCTACTGTACTATCAGGTAAGCGAATTTCGCTCTATCGCCGCAATGCCGTACTATTTGTTTTTCTGAAAAATCTTATAGTGTTTTACACACAATAATTTGGGTTGGAAAATAAATGTTGTCGATAGTGGGGCAACACGTTTGGCAACTACTTTTGCTGTATGTTCGATAATGGCGGCATTTATTGGTCTGTTAAACTGCAAGCCAATGCTAATATTTACTGCATGATAGTAAATATTATTGTTGGTACAATAAAGGATGTCTGCACAAAGGTTTTTTTTTTTTTTTGTAAGGATTTGGGACTTTTTCCTTTTTTTTTTTTTTTGATCCTCCTATTCTTCTTCGTCATTGTTATATCAGGAGACCAGAATTTCTATTAACCTAAATAAAAATTTTGTTTAGATAGAAAATTAATTTAATAAAAAAAGAAAAAAGCAATATTCGAGAAGAACTTTATGACAATAACAACAATTCAATGATTTCAAAAACATAACATTTAATGTGAAACTTGCATCAATTATTAGAATTTTAGGTCAAATACTGAGCAGCAAACATTAACTAAAAGATGAAAAAAAAACAATTAAAAACTATATTAAATGTATTTAGCTGAGCAAAAAAGAAAAAAAAAATAAGAACAACAAACAAATGGAAAGGTGAACTAAAAGTAAAATTTTACAAATTTGAAAAATTTTTTCAAAATAATAAAAATTCTGGTCTTAAAAATTTGAAAACTTAATTTAAAGAAAAAAAAACAGGAAAACTAATCAATGATAGTAAATTTTTTCTAAAAAAATAAGAATTATGTTTTCTTTATAAATTGAAACAAAAAAAAAAAAACAAATTTAAAATTCTAATAATTATTTAAAGGCAATTTAATATTTTTTTTTTCTTACTTTGTTTGTTCCGCTCAAAATCAGAAGAAAAGCAAAAAATTAAGCTTAAAATTATAATGAATACTTATTTAAATTTTAATATATTTTTTTGGTTATTTTAATTATTCTATTAAAAAACAAAAAAAATACTTTTTTCGTTCATGTTTACAAACAAAACATCACTATACACGCATTAATGTACAATTGTTAACTATTCATACATTTATCCATAAACAATACGATAAACGATAACGATGACAATAAATTGTAAATATTGTATCAAACTAATGACAATAATTAATTTAAATAATTGTATAAAAAAAAAAACATTAAAAAAATTAAAAACAAAAAATAATAATCAAAGAAATAAACGAAATTTAATCAACAACAAAAATAAAAAATTATTATATATAAATGTATGTACATATCTTTCATCCATTTGTATGTACAGCAATTGA
Source organism: Glossina fuscipes (assembly GCF_014805625.2). Taxonomy (NCBI): domain Eukaryota; kingdom Metazoa; phylum Arthropoda; class Insecta; order Diptera; family Glossinidae; genus Glossina; species Glossina fuscipes. Next base: position 1,752,561 of record NW_023998458.1, read on the forward strand.
ATGACAATAATGCGAAAATTTCTGATAAATTATAGCACAGAGATTCTCAACTTTGTTTGTTTGTCTGTTTCGTAATTGAAATAAATAAATAAATGAATAATTTTAATTTAAATTTTTTTATTTTATTTTTTTTTTTAATACCAAAATTTTTTTAAGTAAATTTTTTTTTTTTTGTTTGGTTGTCTAGAACACGTATGTACTTTGCACCTATCATTCATTAAGCCGTCTACAGGAAACTTACTCTCTATAATAATCTCATTTATACCCTATACTTGACTTATTGCCCTCTTATATAAAAAACTTTTAGTCGTCGATCAAGAAATAATGATATTCCGTCACTTTGTTTGATTATTTATTGTAACGCACACGCTGATCACATAAAGTTCTAAACAGAAGAAAATGCGAAGCCCCTTAAATTTATATTTAAGAATATTCCTCAAAAAGATATAAATGGAGGAAGGACTACAAGCAATGATTTGAGTTTTCCTCCATTTCAAGTGAATCGAAAATTGTTCATATCGTACAAGCGGGCGTTACGATTATAATCATTTGCATAATGATAACCTTTCGATTGCAAATTCTTAATTAATACAAGCAACAAGGACATAACTCATATTTTCAATAGAATACGATCTTGAATGTTAAGAGACTTATCCTCCCTTCTTTATTTTAATGACACGGCCACACAATTCCTTTAACTTTAGACTTATTACTTTTTACAATAATACGATCGGGTCTTAAGACCCTTAAGAAGGATTCTCGGATTAGCAAACGCACTGATTAGTTTGCTTTGCTTTTTTTTTAAGATCTGTTGTTGTCCTTCAGAGAATTTATCTTTGACTCGACAGATGACCTATGATGAAACCTAAAGAGATGCCGCAAGGCGGGTTTCATGATCCTTTATAATACGATTTAATTTCTATGCACCGTGGTAGATCTATTACTACTTAACCGATCAGCCTAAACTTTCGTCATCCAAAATGTATCTTTGATCAAATTTGGAATTTGTTAGTGTATGATTTCATTGCTGTTGGATTTATATTTTGCTTTGCCGATAAACTATTTCTTCGACCTCAGTATTTTTGGTTAATTTCTAAACTTCGTAATTCGACGTCGAAAGGCGTCATACAAATGACTAATGGACGCGTATGGGAATCGTGGCAATAACTAAAATAAACTTTCTTTCAGTATTACTAATAGAAGGCGAACGGGGTTTCTAAACATTTAATTTTCATCAGAGCAAAACGATTTCTACCCTCTAAAATTACGAGACATAAACCCAGATCGTAGTAGGTGCTTTTTTATAACGAATCATACCACGATGTGAATTGCAGGCACTTATGGAAATCATGGGAATAACCAATATGTACAATTTTTCAGTATTATTAATAAAAGACGATCAGAGTCTGCAGGGTTATCAGAACGAAACAATTTCTACCCTCTAAAGTCATGAGGCGACAATTCTAATGGCACTATGTCTTTTTATAACGAATCATACCACGATGTGACTTGCAGGCACTTATGGAAATCATGGGAATAACCAATATGGTCAATTTTTCAGTATTATTAACAAAAGATCCCAGAGTTATCAGAACGAAACAAATTCTACCTTCCAATGTCATGAGGCAACAACTCTAATAGCACTACCTGCACTTTTAGGAACTTATGAGAAGCATAGGAATAATTAAGATGTTATTGTTTTTCTTTGTACTCAAACAACTTTTGTTATAGATAAACATAAGGTATTACCCACAAGTCATATACATTTAGAGATGCAATTTGAAATGACTAAAAGAATTCAAGTTCAAAAAGTAAATGTGATTTAAAAATAAATCGAAAAGCTAAACAACGTATTGTAAAGCGCTAAAACATGTTTATAATCCCTTAGAATGTTATGAAAAGAATGTGGTTTCTCAATATATCCAAAATAAGTTAGCGCGTTCGAAAAATGTTTAGGAGGCCGCTATAGATCGAAAAGAATTGCTCAATCAACAGCTCTATTATTTTCATCTTTAACAAGCAAGTCTATGAAGAAGTTTACGTTAAATAAAGTTAAGTTCAGTTAAGGCAAAGTTCAATCAAAGTTTTCCCTTCTCTTAGTATTCTTTACGACTATCTTTTCAGTAGTTCTCAAGCGTTTCCCAATAAAACCAAGTTGAGAAATTCTCTGTTTTATTTTCAAAAAAAATAAATAAAAAAAATTAATTAAATAAATGAATAAATATTAACGATGAAAATTAGTTTAAAGTGAACATTTTTTGATCAATTATACAATAAATAACCATAAGAAAGATATATTATTAATAGAAACAGCAAACAAAAAAAACAAAAAAATGAAAAAAAAGTGCATAATTTGCCCGAACCGAATAAACGAATGAAACGGAAAGATTTTGTGAAAATTTATGTGTTATGTATTAAAATTTTTAATAAAAAAAGAAAAAAAAAAAAATAAAAGAACTTAACGATGCAACAGTTGAAAAGAAATTAAGAAGATATCGATACCTCCTATATATTTGCATAAAACGAATGTTATTTGTATGTATGTGGGTGCTTTCCTTACTTTTATAACATTTATGAATAACAAACCGATCATTATTCAAACATATCCTCAATACAATTAATATCCGATAGGAAACTAATATGTATCGATAATACAAAATATATGCATATGTGTGTATGTATATACAATTGTATCTAGATGTAAATTTGTTTGGGTTTGTAATTGTTTAAATGTTTTTATTTTAATATTGAAAAAAAAAAAAAAACAAACAAACAAAGACAGACAACACGAAAATTATCAATTAATTGGAATTATTTCTACAGTCAGAGAATATTTCTGTTAAAGAAAAAAAAAAGCGAAAAAGTTTTTATTTCCTTGTCTTTTACGTAATTAGTTGGTAGACAGTTAAATTTACATTTGCTGCTAAATACTAAAAAGTGTTTCTTGTAAATATAAAATATATATATATATATATTTACAATTGCCTGGAAGACATATGGACACAGGCACAATTAGGTTATGAGAGTCTTTCTATATTTAATCAAGCATTATTAAAAACTCCCTTTTAAAAAAAAGAAACCGAGACTGAAAGGCTGGCCTTGAAAGGCTTTCAATTAATTTGATCGACATCAAAAACATTATTAAAAAATCTTCTCTGGCTTTTCGTGCTTAAAAGTGTTTTTTTCGATTTTTTTCTATATCCATGAACGGACCCTTACTTACTCGCCAAACTTTTTGCCTTCTTTACGTCATACTTGGCTTAAAATACTTGTATAATAAATTTTGAACTCATAAATCTTGTCATTCCTTGCCAAGTTTTTATTCATTGGCTCATCATAGAATTTTCGATAAGTCTCGCAAAAATCATATCATTCGTTAGGAAGGCGTTAGGCATTGATTTATTGAAGGCTTTTAGATGTGTCCTGCAACTT
>NW_023998458.1:1756392-1820320 GCF_014805625.2 Glossina fuscipes
ATTTAAGAATATTCCTCAAAAAGATATAAATGGAGGAAGGACTACAAGCAATGATTTGAGTTTTCCTCCATTTCAAGTGAATCGAAAATTGTTCATATCGTACAAGCGGGCGTTACGATTATAATCATTTGCATAATGATAACCTTTCGATTGCAAATTCTTAATTAATACAAGCAACAAGGACATAACTCATATTTTCAATAGAATACGATCTTGAATGTTAAGAGACTTATCCTCCCTTCTTTATTTTAATGACACGGCCACACAATTCCTTTAACTTTAGACTTATTACTTTTTACAATAATACGATCGGGTCTTAAGACCCTTAAGAAGGATTCTCGGATTAGCAAACGCACTGATTAGTTTGCTTTGCTTTTTTTTTAAGATCTGTTGTTGTCCTTCAGAGAATTTATCTTTGACTCGACAGATGACCTATGATGAAACCTAAAGAGATGCCGCAAGGCGGGTTTCATGATCCTTTATAATACGATTTAATTTCTATGCACCGTGGTAGATCTATTACTACTTAACCGATCAGCCTAAACTTTCGTCATCCAAAATGTATCTTTGATCAAATTTGGAATTTGTTAGTGTATGATTTCATTGCTGTTAGATTTATATTTTGCTTTGCTGATAAACTATTTCTTCGACCTCAGTATTTTTGGTTAATTTCTAAACTTCGTAATTCGACGTCGAAAGGCGTCATACAAATGACTAATGGACGCGTATGGGAATCGTGGCAATAACTAAAATAAACTTTCTTTCAGTATTACTAATAGAAGGCGAACGGGGTTTCTAAACATTTAATTTTCATCAGAGCAAAACGATTTCTACCCTCTAAAATTACGAGACATAAACCCAGATCGTAGTAGGTGCTTTTTTATAACGAATCATACCACGATGTGAATTGCAGGCACTTATGGAAATCATGGGAATAACCAATATGTACAATTTTTCAGTATTATTAATAAAAGACGATCAGAGTCTGCAGGGTTATCAGAACGAAACAATTTCTACCCTCTAAAGTCATGAGGCGACAATTCTAATGGCACTATGTCTTTTTATAACGAATCATACCACGATGTGACTTGCAGGCACTTATGGAAATCATGGGAATAACCAATATGGTCAATTTTTCAGTATTATTAACAAAAGATCCCAGAGTTATCAGAACGAAACAAATTCTACCTTCCAATGTCATGAGGCAACAACTCTAATAGCACTACCTGCACTTTTAGGAACTTATGAGAAGCATAGGAATAATTAAGATGTTATTGTTTTTCTTTGTACTCAAACTACTTTTGTTATAGATAAACATAAGGTATTACCCACAAGTCATATACATTTAGAGATGCAATTTGAAATGACTAAAAAAATGCAAGTTCAAAAAGTAAATGTGATTTAAAAATAAATCGAAAAGATAAACAACGTATTGTAAAGCGCTAAAACTTGTTTATAATCCCTTAGAATGTTATGAAAAGAATGTGGTTTCTCAATATATCCAAAATAAGTTAGCGCGTTCGAAAAATGTTTAGGAGGCCGCTATAGATCGAAAAGAATTGCTCAATCAACAGCTCTATTATTTTCATCTTTAACAAGCAAGTCTATGAAGAAGTTTACGTTAAATAATAGTTAAGTTCAGTTAAGGCAAAGTTCAATCAAAGTTTTCCCTTCTCTTAGTATTCTTTACGACTATCTTTTCAGTAGTTCTCAAGCGTTTCCCAATAAAACCAAGTTGAGAAATTCTCTGTTTTATTTTCAAAAAAAATAAATAAAAAAAATTAATTAAATAAATGAATAAATATTAACGATGAAAATTAGTTTAAAGTGAACATTTTTTGATCAATTATACAATAAATAACCATAAGAAAGATATATTATTAATAGAAACAGCAAACAAAAAAAATGAAAAAAAAGTGCATAATTTGCCCGAACCGAATAAACGAATGAAACGGAAAGATTTTGTGAAAATTTATGTGTTATGTATTAAAATTTTTAATAAAAAAAGAAAAAAAAAAAAATAAAAGAACTTAACGATGCAACAGTTGAAAAGAAATTAAGAAGATATCGATACCTCCTATATATTTGCATAAAACGAATGTTATTTGTATGTATGTGGGTGCTTTCCTTACTTTTATAACATTTATGAATAACAAACCGATCATTATTCAAACATATCCTCAATACAATTAATATCCGATAGGAAACTAATATGTATCGATAATACAAAATATATGCATATGTGTGTATGTATATACAATTGTATCTAGATGTAAATTTGTTTGGGTTTGTAATTGTTTAAATGTTTTTATTTTAATATTGAAAAAAAAAAAAAAAACAAACAAACAAAGACAGACAACACGAAAATTATCAATTAATTGGAATTATTTCTACAGTCAGAGAATATTTCTGTTAAAGAAAAAAAAAAGCGAAAAAGTTTTTATTTCCTTGTCTTTTACGTAATTAGTTGGTAGACAGTTAAATTTACATTTGCTGCTAAATACTAAAAAGTGTTTCTTTTAAATATAAAATATATATATATATATATTTACAATTGCCTGGAAGACATATGGACACAGGCACAATTAGGTTATGAGAGTCTTTCTATATTTAATCAAGCATTATTAAAAACTCCCTTTTAAAAAAAAGAAACCGAGACTGAAAGGCTGGCCTTGAAAGGCTTTCAATTAATTTGATCGACATCAAAAACATTATCAAAAAATCTTCTCTGGCTTTACGTGCTTAAAAGTGTTTTTTTCGATTTTTTTCTATATTCATGAACGGACCCTTACTTACTCGCCAAACTTTTTGCCTTCTTTACGTCATACTTGGCTTAAAATACTTGTATAATAAATTTTGAACTCATAAATCTTGTCATTCCTTGCCAAGTTTTTATTCATTGGCTCATCATAGAATTTTCGATAAGTCTCGCAAAAATCATATCATTCGTTAGGAAGACGTTAGGCATTGATTTATTGAAGGCTTTTAGATGTGTCCTGCAACTTAAGCTATATCAATACTCGACTAAAAGCTTAATCTATTTCAAGGAGATATATTGCTAAGATCTTACATTTTCTTTCTAGACCATATATAGTTTGTTACTTGATCAACTTGGTCCAAACCATTTCCAATACAAGTTATCCATTTCTTAAATTGGAGCGATTAAAAAAATTTCCAGTACAATAATATTTGAAGGACTAACTGGTGCAGTTTTAGACTAAATTTAAGATGGCCCTGGTAAATATTTGTTTCAAGTTTAACAAATTTTTAGACACATAACGTATCTTCCTGTGGGAAATGTACAAAATTGTTTCTAACACTCTGTCTTGTTTACCTTATGAGTAATAAGCAGAAAACTTAAAAGAATTGAAAAAAATAAAAAGTTGATCACTTATAACTTTGCTTGGGCGTGGCCATCTTTGTCCATTCTTTTACATAAATAGTACGGTCATCCATAAAGTAAATATAGAAAATTTCAGGTTTCTATCTTCTATAAGTTATGCGTAATAAGTAAAAAACCACGAATTTTTGGTTGGAGCAACAGATAAGCTTTCGGTTTACAGTTTACACTTTACTGTGGGCCTGTGCTTTAACGAATTGCTTCCATTTTCAATGCCAACGTGCATACAAGAAGTTGCAATGTGTTGCTCACATTTGAAGCCGGTAGCTTCACTTTTGCGATCAGAACACTGTTTACCACAGTCAGACAGACATTCGGACATGTTTTAATTAGCGCCGATCAAGAATATATACACTCTATGAGGTCTCTGAGGTTTCCTTCTGAACGTTGCAAGCGTTCTGACGAAATGAGTACATCTTTTTAATTATCGAACCTCTTCTATATAGGTTATACGAGCTTATTTTTTATTGATTCCCTTTTCAAAATTGTATAAAACTAAAAACCAAAAACCTATGCATGCTAAGCTGGACAATAAGAGAACTTGTGATTGCCAGAACTGTGTGATAAGTCGCGAGTAAAATTCTAATGTTATGTGCGCCTCTCCGAGCTATTTTTCATTTCGCTTCAAAATTTAAAAAAAAAAAAAAAAAAAAAAAACGACATTTTAATTAACTTACAAAAATTAAGTAAATGGACTAATTCTCTGACAAAACGGCCCTTTTCGAAGTTTTAAATGTTTTTATTAATAATATATGAAATTTTTCATATTTTCAAATTTTTAATTGAATTACATTTTTAGTATAAACTATTACATATATAAAATAAGTTAATAGCAACTAAGAGGACAATAATTGCAAAAAAAAAACTAATTTTTGTACTTAATTGAAAATTTTGAATTTATTTCTAGCAGCTCCACATATATAAAGCAGATTTTACAAAATATTATATAAATATTGCAAAGCAGAACTAAAAAGAAAAGAAAAAAATCATAAATAAGTTAATAAGCTGCTCATCTAGTTTAGCTGAACAATTATGACACTTTGAAAATATATATATATTTGAACGAGACATGTTCTTTTTCTATAAATTTTTTTATATATATAATTTTTATGGCAATAGTTTAAAGAGGAAGAAAGAAGGCATATAATGTATAATCGATATACGCACAAAAGTCCTTTTATGAAATATGAATAATAGTAAAAAAAAAAATATATTATTATTTCTTGAAGAAACTATGCAACCAAGACGTTAAGACAAAATTAAAAGCAAAAATAAAACAAACAAGCGAGAGCCCTCAGAGCAATCTTTACTATTCATTCAATGTCGGTTGATTTGTCGGTTACTTTGGTTTCCTTCGACAGGGAAGGGAGTGTATATTAGTTTTTTTTTAAATTTTTTTATTCAGCCGTGGTATAAATAGAAGAGAGGGGATATTAAGTCAAGTCAATAAGAAATCTCCTTAATGCGCTGAAAATATTGGGGATTGATATATGATAGAAATGTGATTCTGGCCTCAAAGTACGTCATGTATTTATTTATGAACTAAAGGATGCATGGCTATATATAGATTATAGTATATATTACATAAAGGACGTTGCGAGAGTCTTTTAATAGATTCAACAGATATCAAGATGGTCTCTTCTCAGCGCTTTCTATCTAACTCACTAGAATGCATCCTATGCTTGCCTTTTTACATACGCTATTTTATTGGGCCAAATGGAGCTCTTTTCAGTCTTGATTTCGCTCAGAAAGATACGAGCGCCATACTGAATTTTATAGATAACTGAAGTTTCTTTTTGATTATGAGCCTGCCAATAGAACGGATGGCAAAATTCGATAACTTAATGCCTAGATCGTCACTTGCCTTGTCATTAGTAATGATTAATAAGAATTTATTGAAAATTCTAACTTTTTTTGTTTAATTGGCTGACATTAACGAAGCTTTGCAATCTCGGTTTTGATCCCATTTTTTTGACGACAATTTTCTAACTAACAACAACTAATAGGTGCAAAAACCGACAGTGGGACGGACAATTATCCGGCATCAACGCTTACAAACATACGCGCAAAAAACACACACAATTATATATAAAGGCATAGATGCACAAAAACAGAAACGTACACATATGTTACGCCTTTTGCACTCCCTGCCACATGTGTTTACATTTGAAAAAGGAAACGAAGAATTTCATATAAGGCTTGTGTTATAGTTTCTCGCTTGTTTGAAGCTTCGAATGTGGTTTTTACAGTGTCTTTTTTTTATATTTTGCTTTATTTTTTAAATGTTTTTTTTTTTATAAAACTAATAATTAATGTCGTTAATAAAATTATTACCAAAAAAAAGAAAAAGATGTCCTTTAGATAGAATTACTTATTTTCTTTAAATTAGTAGAAAAATTTAATAATAATAATAATAACTAATTGCAAACTCCTCTAAGTAAACAATAATAACAAATTAATTAAGAAAAAAGAAAATCTTAATAAATTCATAATATGCATGATTTTTTCTTCACTCTTCTTAAAAAAAAAAAAGAAAAAAAAAACATTTTTCACTTCTTGACAATACATGAACATTATATAACAAAACATTTGAAGCAACATATACACATAAAACTCATAAATCTTACAAAGAGTTTTTATCATTAGACTTAAAAATAAAAAGAAAAGTATGTTAGAGATGAAAGTTGAAGAAAGAGAATAGAGACGAAATAAATCAAGATAAATCGAATCGTTTTGATACCCATCACATAAGCGAAAATATCTTAAGAAGGCTGAAAATATAAAATACATTCAATTATTTTCTAAGTACTTACTTTCCAAAGCTTCACATTCCAAGGACTGGTAAAAATTTTATGCAGAAATCACTTGTGCAAAACCATCGCCAATTTCTGTTCAACTTAATAAATATTTGAACTTCTCTTCACAGATTGCCGTTTCAGCATCCTAACATTGCAACTAATATCTGACAAAATTCTCCTTAATATTCTTCTGCCTTTCTTTGCTCCCTTTGACAGAAAATTTTGCTCAGTACTTACCGCTTAATATGTGTTTCGGGTGACGGGTATAAAAAAAATTTGTAAATAACAAAATTCTCAGAATTCATAAAAAGACAATAATAATAATCAAACTTTTTAAAAATTCCACTTCACTAATGATAATAAATTTTTAAAAATAATTAAATAATAAATATATGAAAATTTTCAAAACAAAAAATATACTTCAGTTCTTTTATAATTTTTCCAAATGTTGGCGGAAAGTTTTTTTTTTCTCAAGGAGAGCTAATAAAAAAACAATTAAAAAATGTTTAATTTAAAATGTAATAACAAATTCTTGACAATAATACTTAAATCATGAGACAATAATACAATAATACATATATATACACATTACATATACATATAATCATACAAAAACCAAGTCAATCAACTTCCAAATCAATGCATGAGAAAAGTCTAAACAAAAAAAAAAAAAACAAAATTATATCAAAAATCAGCTTATGGCAGAAACAAAGAAAATTATAATAATTAAATAAAGACTATTTTAAAACAAAAGTAAAAGAGAGATCTCTGAATTTTCTTAAATCAAAGTTACACATCTAAACAAAATTGTCTTTAACCACAAACGTACACGCGAACACCAACATTTATATACAAAAAATCACAAAACTACGATTCATATAAAACACAATAAATGTAAAAATAAAAGTTATTAAAAATTTAACACAAATGTTTTCAATAAATTAATAAAAAAAATATGCAAAAAAATAAACACAAAATAATTATATTTTCCTGCACCGATAACAAGTAAGTAAAAGTAAAAACTGGAGACAACAATGCTTAGGTTGCGAAAGGATATTTTCGATTACTTTTAAGGGAAAGTTAGATAAAGAAAGTATACCAAAGCTGTGATTATCCATTCCATAAACTTATTTAATAACCTGTTTTCGTACTTCCTTCATCATTTACCAAGGCACTAACAGTCGTTGAGGAAAACAAAATCGATAACATAGTGTAAGTCATTCCTGACCTTAGATATTCTAATAATTTGTTTGGCTCTCATTTTATATTATCATGTTCCCTAAAGATCTAATAAAATGAACTCATCTGTAAACTGACATGAAAATTCGCATCACACAGCCTGTAATCATAAGATTTTTGAATCAACGAATTTCGGCAATTTTTTTTTTTAATCATGGGTAAATTGTAAGTGTGATATAATGACTAGTATCGCTGAATTTCCAATATTTTGAGTCAATTCGATTTTAATTTCTTAATCGTTTTCAAATTTATTTTGTACAATATTTTTTTCACTGTAACACTTCCATTACAATTATAAAAAAACTGTAACATATGTCAACATGAAAGCGTTATAAAAATTGAAAGATTCCTATTTTCCTTAAAAAATACATTCGCTTCGCTCTCCAATACTGTTTAAAACAACCTATGCACGAATTAACAGTGTATAAGAAAACACCTCTGATAATTATTATCTCAAATCTATTCGTATAGTTGCAAAATATTTCATTAATTTACAAATAAAAGGATATAAGTAGAGTTGTGGTAACGGTAACTAATAAGTGTTGTATGCAGTCTTCACAGATCGTGCATGCAATTGAAGTAAAAGCAAATATATTCTCTTTTCTGTCTATTTGCTCTATCTCCTTGCAATCTCAGATTTTTATTCTCTTCATTACTTCACTTTGAAAAATGTAGTTCTTATTAGCACATTATAGAGAATAGATGTTCTAAGTTTATGTGGAGTTCATAAAAAAAATATTGAATCGAAAATGTTAGAAATTAAAAATGAAAGTAAATATTAAAATATATAAAGAATATATAGAAAAGTTCGTTTTTAGTGCGAAAATGAAAATGTCGGAGTCTCGTTGGAGTCGTTATCGGTGTTTTCGTGCACATAAACGAATTTGCCCGCGAAAAAATACGAAAGTAAAATCCCACAAAACTAAATGAACTATTATGATTAAACAAATAAAATAAAAAAAAAATTAGAAATCAAATGTGTTCGTAAAAGAGTAAATGGTTAAAATTCTTTCTTAAATAAAAGCTGACGTGCGGTTTAGGTTTTCAAACTACATATTAACATTCATATATACATATTTAGGATTAATTACTTTAAAAAAAAATTCTGCCCGCCATTTTACTGCAAAGGTTTATTGCTTTTACATAAATTACTATTTTCATTTCTGGAAAAAGCAACAAGTGCATTTAACGTGGATTTTCTGTTATGTATATTGCATAGGATAGGGAAATGGTGATAAAATTCCAATTTCTAAATATAATCTCTCTCAGATTATTGGTAAATTTTGGTTGCCGAATTTATATGGCCAGCTTAAGAGACTAATGCGGTATGCATTAAGTTATCCTTCGTTTATGATTTCCGTTTTCGAAATTAGAGTGAAACCCTATATACGAATTAACAAGCCACAGAAAACAAGTCATCTAGAAGTATAAATAAACAAATCAAAAATTATATACGTTTTAGTCTGATACTCTGATAAATATTATCTCAAACATATGCATTTGCATGTGCAAAATATTTCATTAAGCGGAATGTATAAACATGTATGAATTTTTACAGAGAGCATAGTCATTTAATATAAAACAAAGAAGTTCTCTTTAATCGTACTGTTTTCTCTTTGCATTTTACAGTAACAATGCAGTGAGAGAATTATGCTAGAATTTTATTCTTTGCATCTTTGACTTTGAAAAATTCCTTTAATTCTTATTAGCACATTATAGAGAAAAGACGTTGTAATTTTATATGGAGTTCGTAAAAAAATTGTTAATTCAAAATGAAATTAAAACAAAAAATGCTAAATTTTGAAATATGTAAAGAATATTAGCGGCTGATTTGAAATTTATCGTGGAAAAGTTAAACTTAATTCGTTTTTAGCGTGAATAAAATATGCCGCAAAAAAAAAATGTCGATGCTAAGATGTTTTGTTTCGTGCATAAACGAACTTGTTCGCGAAAAGGTTACGAAAACCATCTCGTTGGAAATATATTGAGTGTTAAAATATAATAAGTATAAGTTATTCTTTCGAAATTTATTTGCGAAAAAGTTAAAATTAATTCATATTTAATATAAATAAAATACGGAGCCGAAAAAAGAAAAAAATCGCCAGAGTGTTGTCTTTGTTTGATCGGTCAAAAAAAGTTAAAATTAGTTCGTTTTTAATGAGAATAAAATATAGAGTAAAAAAAAAATCAGTGTATCACTGGTGTCCTTTACGGCGTTTTCATGTGCATGAACGAATTTGCTCGCGAGAAAAACATGCAGAAGTCGACGCGCATAAAATTAGATATAATAAATAATACATAAAGTGAAAAGAAGTTGAAAATCAAAAGTTCGCGAAAATGCTTGAAATTATAAAGTTCTTGATTAATTAGAGGCTAAGGTTGTTGGCATTCCTAGCATTGTAGCTAAATTTATAGAATTTATAACTAAAGAAAAGTGTCTGTCTGTCCTTGTTCATGTCAGCACATTTCCCTTTTGGTTAAAAACTAATTATCGCGTATAACATTACATTTTTCATGTAAGTAGCATGACTTATGCTTAGATTGTCCTGTTTAGAACAAGATATAATAAATTGTTTCAATTCCGTTTATACTACGTTTGTGTAAGCATTCCTTATGGAATTAGACGTAAAGTTAATGCAAATGTTGTAAGTAAATAAAATTTTACCAACATTTGGGCGACTATCTTCGTTATGTTTAATAAGTTTTATTCCAGGTAAGTGAAATACATTTTTTTTTATTTTCTATTGAAATTAATTAAATTATTAAATACGTGCATGCGCACAATTCCATTTAGTGATGCAAATTACTACAAATTGTTTTTCATAAATTAAATGAATGTTTACGTATCTACAATCATCAAAAAGTATATACAAAAAACTCTTACAGACTTATCAATAGAGTAGATAAGAAACTTTTAAATAACAAACGGCATTAAAATTCTTAGATATATTGCTATAGATATATGCTTACACGATTTTAGCATTTTAGTGTCTAAAGAGTTTGACCTTAGATATCAAAATTGTTGTTGTCGTTCTCTATTCCAAAGACACAAAATTTTCATTCATTTATTTTCTTAAAGCTCTATAGATTTACTTATACGTTCCACGAGAAGAATGGTAGGGTTTTTATTATTATAAGTAATAAGTTTTTAAAAATGTCTTGAAGCATTTCTTTAACTATCATGGAAGAGCTACAGTACACTTGGAGTAAGTGTAAAAAATGTATTTCAGAATCTTTCTGAAGCACATAAATTTCGGACTCATTGCAAGGTAGGGAAGTAAAATTGCTTTTTTTAAAAATTGTCTGTCAAGGGTCATTGACTTGTTTTCTGTCGTAAAAATGATTTATTGATCTATGGGTTCTTAGCAAACGAGAAGCAAATGTGAGACATTCCCGTTCTTCTGCGGTACATACAACAAATGTTTGGTAGACCATCCAAAGGTGAAGATTAATTTTTTCTTGAGAATTTTTTTTTTTTAAATTTACAAACCGTTTGACTATTTATTGGAAAAATGAGAATGCATTTATTTTATTTTTGAAATTTTTAAGATTATTTTCAGTTCATTTGATTTTTATTGTTACTTATAATTACAATATAATCATAATAATAATAATAATAATAATAATAATTCCATAATTTTGTTTTGTAATTACAATCATTACTAAGTTACTAACGATATTTTATTTCCTCTTCATTCCTTTTTCTTCCATTTTCAATTATTATTACAAGAATTTCTTTCATTTTTTTTTTTTTGTTTGTTGTTTTTTTTATTTTTGTTTTATTTTGTTTTTAATTCGTTAACATTGTTAATGTTTTCTGTTTTTAATAACTTTTGCATACATTTCGCTTTCCTTTCCATTACAACAAATACACCTTTCAAATAATAGTAATATTTTCTAATATATTAAATGTAGGTGAGGGCGGGCAAAAAGGTATGTGTAAGTGTCTAATTATAATGGGAATAGCTTTATGAAAAAAGAACAAAAAAGTAAGATTTATTTTAACAATTGAAAAGCAATCAAACCTCTTTTAGAAATAAAATTCAATTTCAGAGATTTCGCTAAAACTCTGTACGATTGTACAAAAACAGTTTAATATAATAGTTATAGGATCAAAAATTAAAAAAGAAGAAGGAGTTTTTTTCATTTTATATTAGGCCGATTATTACTTTTGTCAAGTTGTTCAATAAATATCTGTCTACAAAATCAAGTCAGCTTGTTAAGTGATAACCCCTAAACGTTCGATTGAACGCAACAGTTTCTTGTTTTGCCTCTTTATTTCTAGAGATTTCAGAAACATTTCCTCATCAATCTTCATGGCTTTTGGCCATACCGTAACGCCATGTTAATAGAAAGATGAGAAAAAGTAGTTAAACTTGATGAAAAATATTTTGTTCAATACATATATTGTACCAATTTTATTCAAGTCAAGAAACGATCAATATACATGCAAGTACCAATTGAAAATAGACTTCTTACAATTATGAGAGAGGAAATCATTAAAAATTTATCTAATCAATTATCTGCAAGATTTCTATATAAAAAATAAAGTATATCTTTTATGACTGAAAGAACGAAATTAGTAAGGATAGAAAGTAGGGAATTTTTTGTACCCATCATCTGAAAATCTCAAAAGATTTCGCAAAATTTTGTTGCTTCGATATATTTTTTTTATATTCCTTGATGGTGATAAAAAATTGAAATTGAAAACATTGATGGGCACCTTTTTAGGGGACTATGCATACTATATCATTAACCTTTTCTCATCCATCGTTGCTTGAGATAGATACACATGATGGACTTCTAAATTTTATATCTTAAGCTAAGCGCTGTCGACTTCACCCGTAATCCCCCTTTTTCACTTGTCTCGTTGTTATGCAGAACCTTTTAAAATGATTACCCTTTCATCCTTAAAAATGCTGATCATTGAATCTTAACGTAAACTATTATCCCTTAGGCAATTACGTAGGCAATTGCAACATGGATTAGGTTTCGTCCAAAACAGGAAACTAACTAACCTTGCAATTTCTCGATCTCGTTACCTTTTATATATATACGGCAACCCCGACCTACTCCTTTTGGATCCTTATTGGTACCTGATTATCAAGCACTGCGTTGACAACGATGCCTACATTGGTTATGATTTGCCGAAATTGTCTGTAATTAATGAATTTTAATATGTATATATATATTTTCCGAGTCTTAATGAAGAATTAAATATAAGCAACTACAAGAATCGGTTTCGAATACTCTTACATTTAGAGGAGATTGGGTATCTTACCAATTACCGCATGTATAAGCGTGAACGAGCCCATTTCGCACGTCAAGGAAAGTATTTAGCTTTGGACGTAGAAAATCTTTCCGAATGCCGTCCTTCATTAGTAATTGGAGACAGGCTTAAAGCGGAAAACCCCTGGGCCGACGGCGAAAATGGCAAAGAGATGTATAAAGGAGCGATTCACGAAGTGCTCCACAATCGAATCCTAATTAGATTCGATGACAACTTTCAGCGGGAATATGACTACCGAGATTATCGTGTAGAATTTTGCCTCTCCGGATATGGCTACCGAAAGCAATACTACGCCATTTCAAGAGCGGCTGAAAAATTGGGGGACCAGTTCTTGTTTCCCTCTCAAGTACAAACGCGTGAACGTCCACAATTGGATGTAAGATTATATGGTGAGGAAAGTCTATTGTTAGACAAACGCCAGTATGAGTGGTACAATTCCAAACTGAAGTTTATACAGAAGAAAGCCGTAGCAAATATACTACGAGGAAAAATTCGCAACAAGCCATATGTGATTTTTGGTCCTCCCGGCACCGGAAAAACGGCAACGCTAGTGGAAACGATTGTACAAAGTTTTAAATTGATACCCACTGTACGTATGCTTGTGGGCGCACCTTCGAACAATACCGCTGATGTAATAACGACGCAATTGATCGGCGTACTCAAAATGGATGAGCTTATACGTCTAGTATCCCACAAGGAGCTCAAAAAAGGACCTATACCAGAGCATTTGATGCCGTATTGCGCAACAGGCAACAAATACTGGGATACTGGCCTAAATTACAACTGGGAAGATGAGATGATTATGGCCAAGTTCGGACTCAAAATGAAAAGTATTTAGGGCGCCATCGAGTAACGATTGGTACTTGTGCTACACTTGGCAATTTTTTGCAAATGCGTTTTCCACCCAATCATTTTACGCATGTGCTAATTGATGACGTCGACCAGTGCACAGAACCTGAAATTATGGTTGCTGTTGCTCAAGTATCAAATGAGTGTGGCCGGGTAATCCTTGCCGGAGATCGCAATCATCAAGCAGTTACTATAAACAAATATGCTCGTGGACGCGGTTTATCCACATCATTTTTAAGAAGAGTTCTTTCATGCGCTCCATAACTACAAAATTTTGAGCGTTTTCCCATTGATTGTGGTTGTTTTGACCCTCGCCTAGTTTTAAGACTTCTCTGCAACTCTGTACTCTATACGAAAAACAAGTTAAACATCCGCGTAAACTTTTCGATGATGCCGGCCGTAGCAGCGCCTAAAATAGGTACTGTGGAGGACTTCCAAGGACAGGTATAAATTTCGTAAATTTACACAAATTTACACTCATGTTTGAATTAATTGTTGCTTGGTTTTTTTTAGGAATGCGAGATAATATTGATCTCAACAGTGAGATCAAGCAAGGAGCTTATACCTAGCGATGTGCGACATGGATTATCTGACTACACGCCCTTTAAAGTAACTTAAACTCTAAATCTTATAGTTTCATTTTTGTCGGTTTTGTAGATGTTTTTTTTATTATTTTTTTTATTTTTTATTATTTTTTGTTTTTTTGATAAAACTCAAAAAGAACTAACATATGTATCGAAATTCAGCGCTGGATACTGGGAAACATATTTTCTAAAGTAGTTGCTTTTGGAAAAATGATTGGGAAAAAAAATCATCAAAGCGCAACATTTCAATGCTCAACTTTTTTAGTTTTTTGTTTTTAAAGTGTTTTCTTTTCTTTTTTTTTTTTTATATAACTCTTAAAATAACTGAAGTTATTGCATTAATTGTACTTTAACGAATTGAATTGAAAGAAAAAGGTATTAAAGTAATATATGTTTAAATTAAATAAATTTCAAGTACATCACACATATATCTTTCATATACATACATATAACTACATACACAAAGATGCGAAAATTAACCGTGTAACAAACTCTTGTAAGACGACATCTAATATTAAAAATATTAATATTTTTAAAATGAGTAAAGAAGAGAGAGAGAGAGTTGTAAAAATTTTATACAAAACGATGCAACAAAATGAATTGATGTTTGAACCGTTTTTTTGCAACGACTCAAGGCATGTCCCCTATACGAGCGAATAGGTAGAGAGGGATGGAGAAAGAGACTAGTATTTGAAATGTGAATATGAAATTCGCTTTGTAAGAAAGTAACGATCTATAATCATAACTTTTAATAAATGTTGACCGCCTTGGCTTTTCACTTTGTTTACAAAACTTTTTAAAATAGAAAATTTCAAGCATACATAAGCAAATAGCTTACAGGGAAAAAGAGAGAAAAATATTGTTAAGGCGACTATCTAAGCATCTTCTTCGCGATTAAAATATACTTGACTTCCCTGGCAATGTAACGCTGTTGTAAAGCAAATTATCTCAAAAAGCTACTTGTAACTTTTTCATTAAATAAAATCCATCTCGTGTTTCTTAGAGCAAGTTCATGGAGAATTTATTTCTGATCAATTAAAAGGCCTTTCCGCAGCTTTTTTATAGTGAATCGTGTGCAAGAAAGATGCGCAATGAAAAAACTCAAATCCAATCATAGACAGTTGCTGGGTCCACATACTGCCTACATATTGTTAATTTTTGGGCCTAAAAGCAATGAATTGGTCGCAAAATATCAAATCATTTTGTTGTATCTTTGTTCTTCAATGAAATGTTATGAAATTGATGCCAATGTATTTTATCTAATCATCAGAGAAAATATTGATGAAAATATTCATGATTAAATTATTCAGTAAAGTTTGATTTTTCAATCTTTTCAATTGTTATTTTCTGTACCCACCACAAATTGCAAGTATATATTAGATAGGTTAAATGGTGTGTGCGAAATTCTCGATTGAGACGAGTGCGTCTGGGGAAACGTAATCTTATTCTTTCCTTTTGTTTTACTTAGCAGCCCCCCTCCCCCTTTAAAAAACGACTTAATCGGTTCACAAGTTCGCTTCGAATGGACAATGAAACTTCTTCGCTTATCAGCTTATCACTTGAAAGTTTTGTTTAGATCTTTATATATGTTCTCACAATTTTGCCCCTTTAAAATCGCAGACATTGTCTGCAAGGTAAGTAACATAAGAGGCTTAGGAATACTAGATCTTTAAAACTTAATATTTCAAGTCATCCATGAGAACCCATTAAATCCATCTGACAGATTCGCCCATCGTACTCGAAGACTACAGACAAATAAGAGTGAAAAAGAATTTAAGTTCTTCTTCTTCGACAGTTTAGCAAATCAACAACAAGTGACGCCACCGCTGTGCTGGGTAAAAAAGAATTTCATTTATATAATCACCTATGAGGTGCTACCAAACTGTAAGAAAGTAGTTTTTAGAATAAACACGATGTGCGGTGTGCGATATACGATATACGAGATATATCAACTGAACGAATTTACTCATATAAATAAGCTTGTGGTGGGTAGAATTCAAGTATGAGTTTTCCTTGTTTTTTGTTCAATTTGTTTTTTTTTTTTTATGTTTGAGTAAATTGGATATTTTAGTAAGGATTCTTTCTATTCAATTTATTTTACAATAATTTTTCTTTTCTATTTTTTTTTTGTTTGTTTTGCAATTTCTTAACTTCATAAAAAAAAAAAAAAAAAAAAAAAGTAATCGTTCACATTATATTTATTATATAACATTAATATTTAAATTTTTAGTTTTTCACCATTTAAATGATAATACGATAATTAATAATAATAATTATATGGTTTATATTTCAAAAATGAAAAGAAAATATTTTTCTAGAAAAATTTTTTAATTTAGTTTTTACTGATCGAATTAAATGCTTACATATGTATGTATGTATGTGTATATGTGTATAAGTGGTATAGTATATGTAGACGTTGTTGGTGTTGTTGCTGTTGTTGTGGTTTTGGTATATAAATATAATTTATCATTTTATTAATTTGTTTTCTAATATTAAAATATTCCTTTTTCTTGTTTTTTTTTGTAAATATGTTTTTTTTTTTTAATATTTTAATTTCTTATTATTGTTGTATTATATTTAAAAAAATAAAGCCTATTTTGTTGTATTATTTTTTTAGAATTATTATAAATTTTTTTAACTTGTTTTTTTTTTTTTTTTTATTCATTCATGTTTCACGTTTATTGCTAAACTAATTTAATCTAGATTATCTTGAAAAATCAATTTAATATAACCTGAATTGCCATCTAATGGCGTCGCACAAAATGGACAAACGGCCTGAAAACCATTTGTTCCATGTGGTATATCGACATTGGCCCAATATCTGAACGTAGATAAATAATATAAACATTATAGAAAAAAAAAGCTTTATT
Organism: Glossina fuscipes; assembly: GCF_014805625.2. NCBI lineage: Eukaryota > Metazoa > Arthropoda > Insecta > Diptera > Glossinidae > Glossina > Glossina fuscipes. The sequence goes on from NW_023998458.1 coordinate 1,773,423, forward strand.
TCAAAAAGAAAAAAAACTCACTTGACCGTTTTTTCGGTAGCCATATGACCACATGGATTAAATGCAAATGTAGGCGGACCAATATCAACATAGAAAGCCGGCTCTAAGCCCATACACAGTGTCACCACGGGTCCGACTTCCAAACACATGGGACAACGTCTGGCTCCGGTACTTTTATCTTGACCCCAATCATGATGACCTACAATAATGAAAATGAAATAAATAAAAATGCAATGTAAGCCCTACAGCAATGACCTGTGGCCAATTAACTGTACGGAACATTTCTAATTTCTATAAAAAGTTGCATTGAACCTAATGTGAATATGTATGTACTCGCTATAGTTTTTGTAATTGTGATACGCTTTGCTCAAATTTTCTTTAAAATTGTAGATTACTTTCCTATTTTTCCCTATAGTGAGAATTGTAACAACCTAGGCGGCGACTAAGTCAATTTGGGGTCGGTTTATAGGTGTCAACATCGAGCGACTCGCTATAATGAGTAAAGTGCATCTTTTGCTTGCTATAAAATGAAGATCTTTCGATCGTAAACTTGCTGTTGAGTAACATAATCAAATTACGACCAGGTTTACTCGGCATCGATAGCTAAAAACTAGTCCCAGCTTTATGCGTTCTATACGTTCTAAGTGGTCTTTGCCATACATTTTTGGCTGAAGCAATTGGAATATTGTTATCCAGTACTTTTTCACCCATCAGCTAAACTATAGAAATTAATAAATTGTGTTGTAGCTTTGGCATACAATTAATGCGCTTTGTAATGTGTATCAGCGCTCTTACTAACTACGTGTAAGAGAACTTCGGATTCGCATGCTGTGCCCTTGCCGTAAAAGGGTATATTTTGCGCGGATATATGCAAAAGCTCCAAGAACTTAAGACTGACCTTCCTTTTATTACATATAACTACGTTCCGAAACGATCTAAGCTTGCCTGTCCGTCTGTCTATCCTGTAGTCCCATCTTTAGCCTGCAAGGCGCAATTTTCCGAATATTTTGATGAAATTTGATGCACCGACTTGTTTTGGAGCAAAAATGAACGCTATTGACAATAGCTCGGATGGGAGCAGTTTTCGATCATTTAAGTTGAAAAGTCATTGTATGGCTTTTTTCTTTTTTTTAAGTTAAGCGTAGAAATATTTTCCAATACCGTCTAAATTTCCTATCAAGATTTGTGTCATTTGTCTTGTTAGGTGTTCTAGGACGAAATTGCATCGAATTTTATTCTTTCTTTTTGGTCAAAGAATTCGAATCCATATAAGGGAAGCAAGACTAAGAAAAGTAGACTGAGAGCGAGTATGTCGGCGGCGGCTAAGGTTTATCAAAATTTCTTGGCTCGTTTTTATGGAAGCTTCGAAGCACTTTACATCTCTCTCTTATAAGGTCTTAATAAAATATCACAACCCGGCGAAGGAGAAAGAAGTCTGTTTCTAAAAATTCCCTTACTTAAGCGTGGTATAGTGTAATTAACCAACAGTCAAGCTATCGTGAGTACATCTACAACGTACAGATATATATATTTAATATTAATGTTCTAACCTTGCACATGACCACAATTTAAGTACACATAAGGCTGATTAATTTGATCACCAATGTTAACTTTACGGGGTATAACCAAAGTGTTAAGGCCAACAGGACATTGAGGACGACCGGCATTTATCTCATCAATCAATTTCTCCAAATCACGTTTTGTCTAAAAAGCGTATATCAAAACAGTTGCAATTATCACTTATATCATTTATTTTATTTATTGTAAGCATATACCGGTGAATGTTGTAGACCTTCAGCTGAACGCCACAATAAAGTAGCTCCGCATAAATCAATTAAAGTGCCATCTTGTAATACATTTGATTCATCGTAAATCTATTAAGACAAGTATGTATGAACAAGTATGTTAAACCGTGAAAGATTTATTAGTAAAAATTTCCATTGAAGATATACTTTTATGTGAGCACTTACTGGTTGGCCTTTTTGTTGGGCTGAGCGTGATTCACGCAAACTAAACACATCGCCGCCCACTGAACATTCGCGCCAGAGGCCGCATTTAGCATTGCCACCACAAAATTGACCCTTTGGATGCATGATTAGTACACCGTTTGTTGTTAGGCCGTCGATTTCCACATTATCCTGCCATTTTGTGGCTTTTTCCTACACGAAAGTAAATTTTATATAAATATATTACAATGAAAAGCAATCAAGTGATTTGCATAATATGCAATAGTTATTTCAAAATATTGAGTTCAAGTTACATTTTCAGATTGGCTTCAAATTTCGATAATGAGAGAGAACATGAGACCTTGCGTTAATGGCATTGGTTTCAAGGCCTAAGTGAAAACAACTTTATTCTAACATTAGAGAAGCAAAATTCTGTCAAATTTTCTAAAAACTTTTTATTGATTTTTTTTTAACTTTAGCGAGAAAGGGAAGAGATATTTAATGCTTACCAGAAAATTAGTCTTATTAGAAAATGAGTTAATTTTTCAAATATGCCGTTGTTTTGTCACTTTTAAGAGGATTTTCTTTAAATTTACGCGATATGCGTAAAATGCGCTTTCAAGATGCATTCTTTAATCCTACAAGCTACCGATCCTTCTGATATTAGCGCAAGAACAAGGTTCGAGTCGATCGGGTAGGATGATATAATCAGGATCAAGAATCAATAAAGGTCCATCTCGAGGTAATGCGAAAGCGGTTCCGGGAAAGTTTGACCCCAGTGTAAGGCTACTAGCTGACAGTGCGCTGTCACTACGCCGATCTGCTATACTATCAAACGTTTATACTATGTAAATTATTATGAGAGAGCATTACGTGAACACGGAAAGCGATTCCTTTCTATGATTTTAACAATTATGTTGACAAAGTGTTCAACGCCTGCTAATTAAAAAGAAAATTAAGTCAATCCCATGTATATTTTCTTCTCCAATTTCTTTAATTGAGCCAAAATCGAATTTACTAAATCGCGACATATATGGTAAACCTAAAGCTCCGTGATCATGAGTTAATCTTTATGGGGAATTATAAAAAAAAACCCTTTTTATGGAACTACTTACAAGTTCTCACAAGTAATATAATCTGGTTGGTACAAAAAGAAATTTTCGACTTAATGTTACAAATGGTGTGTCTGTGCGTGTGTGTGTGTGTGTGTTGGTTTTGAGTGCCTATATCATCGTAAAAAAAATGTCAATCTCTAAAAAGGAAAAAAAAAAAAGAAAAGAAAAACCTTATCAATCTCAGGCTTAACATCGTGTCGAGTTGGCCTCGTTTGAAATGATTCCTTAAACTTACAGCTTTTCAAACCCTACAACTGACAATCACTTGTTAAAATAATTATTAATTAATGAAAAATAAAAACAATAATAATAAACGAGAACATAAGTTACTATCTCTCTGAAAGAATAGAGGAACCAACAACACCAACACACATTTAACCACTCGCAATGCAAGCAATAAACTCTTATAAATGCCGTAGCAATGACCCACATTCGATGTTATGTGTGTTGTTTATTATGTGTTATACACTATAATGCCGTCATCAATTCTCAAATAACTAAGAACATACACGTACTTGTAATAACAACAAGAACAGGGCATGGGTTCTATTTTCTTTTAAACTTTTCTGTTTTTTTTTTTTGTTTAATTTTTACTACTTTGCATGTTGTCCACAAATACAACTTTCAACATTGAATTTAAATTATTTAATGGGTTTTCTTAACCCCGCGCGCGACGACGACAACGACGACGACGTAGGCCTTCTATCTACATACATATGTATAGATATGTATATAGAAATATATTGTGTATGCATAGCAGGCAGCAAGCGGTACTTACACCCAAAAATATATTCCTACTTGAATCAAAGCCGGCCGCATATATTCTCGCCTTTGTGGGCTCACATCGATTAACCAAAATGCGACAAGCAAAACGTGAAATTGTACTCTGCATTACTTTAGCGTCTTTCTTATCACCAGGCAGTGTATCCATTACTACAAAATCAATAGGCGACTCTGATGAGCGACCAACCTACCAAAAAAAATCAAAAAAAAAAAAAAATAAAATATGAAATTCAAGTAAAGTGAAGATAAGAAAAAAAAAAAAAATTGCGGAAAAAACATGATTTATTTCCACAAAAAATAAAGTCAACTGAAACGTCGTCAAAGAAGAGGAGGATTCATTGAAGTCATTTAAATAAAATTTAAATCTTTTGAAAAGCGGTTGCTTGTGAATTTATTGACAAGTGCTTACAATGCGAATGAAAAGGGGAAGGATTCAATACCTGAAACATATCTGTCTCCGAATCCTCTTTATATTCGACAATTACTGCCTGATTTCGAGACAATGTGTACGATATCGAATGTTGATTGGCATCGAGTATGGCTTTTGATGTCTGTGGCGATTGTACGATATAATGTTTGGAACGTTTAACACCACTTGGCTCGTTACGTTTATATAAAACAAATTTGGAACGTCTACGTCCACGATCTCCTTGAGGCAAATAGCCATTGTAGCTGCAAATATGAAAATAAAAAGGAATTAAGTTAGAAATGAGAAAAAAAGCAAAAGAGAATACTTAATAAATATCAAGAAAATAGGTTAAGTTTCAATTTTCAGCTGCACTTGGTTTTCGCAACAAATATTAAATTAATTTAAATACGTTCTTTAAGAGAGCGCTCGCATTATATTATATTTATTAGATAAATTATACGCTGAGATGAAATTTCACACATCAGTCTTCACTTAACCTTAACACATTTAGAAATTATCACTTAATTTTGTGGACACATACGCGGCAACCGCAAAAAGAAATTCATTGCCGTTGTTTTCGAGATATGCTAGACTTATCGTTCCGGTTGTGACACACAGCAACCGAATATCATAATAATAATTGCAAGGATTGAGATGTGAACCTGAAGTCGCTCAAGTATATATGTAATGGCCATACGTTAAGGGTTAAAGCAATCACGATATTTCAATGAGAGTCCAGGGGCTGTAAACTTTTTAAAAGTTTAGCTTTAGCGCGGATCCTAGCGGGTAAGAAGCACGACTATCGAGTCGCTTTCCATTCAGTTATTATAGTTCGAATCCTTGTGGCGTGCCGGATTTCAGTTACGATTGGTGCGTGGTCGCTCCATTCGCAGAAGCCTAACACTTGCCGATCGGGCGCTGTAAGGCACGTACCCTAACTGACTGCTGACAAAAAAAAAGTGTTTGTGATTTATTTAAGGCTGGTTTTCTAAAATTTTCACCAGGTTCACCTAAGAGATCCGTGGAAAAATGTTCACAACCCACATGTTAATATGTTAGTAAAAAGTTAGGATATGTACGAGAGAAGCAGTCTTTTTTTTTTTTCTTTTTTACAGTGCAGCTATCACCTAAGGATGAAATGCATTATTTCTAATTTAATTTCATTTGAGACCAAAGCGATTCTTTGCCTCTCAAGCGACAGACCAAAGTTAGGCAGAGTTAACGCATGCCAATAAGACAATTGTGGAGTAGTATAAGTAAAATTCCTGGCGGAAAAGTTTGGAGGAAGCAATGCAGTATGAGATGGCGCGCTATCGTGACACGAGAACGAAGAGTTATCTGTCCCTAAACAGGGCGCATAGATTGAAGCAAACATGTTATAACGTTCAAATATTGTTTGGTTCGGTAGACGAAGTCGGCATAAGGCAACAAAACGCGATCAACTTTTCATTACTTTTGTCATATGCAGTAAACACTGAACTAAACTACATCCCATGGTGTCAGAAAATTTAATTCTTGGATCGACCTAGCTATATCTGCCTACTTTTCCTTCCCAATCATTATTGATGATTATAGTAATATATTTGCAGGATTTCCAAGTTGCTGTTTATAGATCAAACATGAAAATTGCACCGATAAGCCCGTTATAAGAAGAAAAGTTTAAGTGTTAAGTGAAAAGTTAGTGTTATTTGAAATCGTGAACAGAAAAAATTTCATTTAAAGGTTTTATGTAAAAACTAACATAATGCACTTAAAAGTGGACCCATGAAATAGTCAAAAAACTCGCTATAGAAGTTTATCTAAAATAGTTAGCAAAGTGGTTTGAAGAATCGCTGCTCGTAAAGGGGTCCTAATCAATTAGTTGTTGTCGCAGTTTTGACAATCTTTATAAATTTATGCTTCGTAAAGCGTGTTATGCGGGAGATACACTCTAGCATAAAAAGGTATAAACATTTTGACTCATTTTCAAGTGTCCTTGGCCATAACTTATAATGCATTATAAAATGTTACGAGAACGTTGCATGGATGGAATATAATTATCTTCTGGATGGATATGTGCGACTATATTAAATTTTCGATAAATTTTTTTTTCTTTTTCTTAGAGATAAACTCTAAGCTAAAATAAAAAAAATAAAATAAAAAATGAAAAAAAAAAAATAAATAAATAAATAAATAAATATTAAAAGGCCGTAAATTTTGCAAATGTCAGTATATATCGATAATAATGAGAATGAGGATGATAATGATGATCATCATTATCGTCATTACTATTAGCGTTATTTATTTTTGTTGTGGTTGCTGTTCTTGTTGCTGTTAAATTTGTGATGCTCTAACCATAAATTAGTTATACGAGCGATTACCGAAGATTGATGATTGTATGCTGGTGTAGTGGACTTTAATGTTTATTTTCTTTTTCTCAAGGCACGTATTACTCATCTCTTTCGGTATATACTTACTGATGATAATAATGATGAAGAAAATGTTGATCATACACATAAATATACACTCACATATATATACATATATATATATATATATATACATATGCATGCATACATGTGTATGTATTCACATACATTTGTTGTTTATACCGATCACGAACAATAGTGTATTTTGCTAAAGTCTTATAACATATTGCCCGTATTGGTATTGGTTAGAAATATGTTTATACAAATGCATTAGAAGTTGATTTCAATCAAACAATAGAGACGTACATACAAACATAAGCACCCATACGTGTTAAGCTTCATTTACCCGCTTAACTTCACACCTCTAAAGGTTAAAGCATTTTGTATTATTAGCGGCTTTTTCCGATAACCTTTCAACTTCGTCTAAGAGCAAAAGGTCATGATAAATATAGAAAATGTAGAGAAACGATGTTTCTATTAAATGCAAAAATATATTGGAAGTTTCTTCGATTATGAGAACGACGAATAGATTTAATAGAATTCACTTACCACGTACACTAACGCCATAGAGCATAAATACTTTTTTCTTTTGCTTTTCTACTTATTTAAATATTTAAACTATGTTTAGTGTAAAGTAAATTATATATACTAATATAAATTATGTATATATATGATTTAATTATATGGTCGTTGGCATGGGCAAACTGTGTCATCGGTTGTTTATCCAAAGACGCGTTTGAAATGTGGAAAACAGTAAAATGCAACTCAATGCCTAGAAAAGAAAAACAAGAAAAGAAAATTCTTGCTATTATAATAACGCTGCGAAAACGCCACAACAAGCGACTGATGAAGAATTGCATATGGAAGCAAAAGACATTGCAAGTCGCGATAAATTTACGAGTTTTAAATTTAGAAGATTTTAAAAAACCGTCCAATCTTCATTCTACCAACGCAAGTCAAGCAACAACCTATCAGATTTTCCTTTTCACGTCCAAGATAAAGATCTTTTAAAATCTATTACACCATCCATACACGCGGTGTTTATCCAGCCAGTAAAATGTTACGAAGCTAAGTGCGCGCAATTAACGGATAGTAATAAAAGACTTCCTGTCACAAAATTATCGGGAATTGTAGGTAAAGTCACCGAAGTACTTTTTAAACTCTGTTAGGACCCTTCTAGGTCCCTTCTGAAGCCTTTCCTTAGAGCATAAACGTATTCAAACCGTATTCCAGTAAAAAAAGATCCTTTAGGCACCAATAGGTCTTTGCGAAGAAAACCTTACTAGAAAACGGTCTGCTCCCGATTTTCAAACCAAAATGCTTTGGAATAAAGGAAGACAGAAGGAAACTACAGAGTATTCAAGAACTGAGGCGACACCTTGTTAGTAATAAGAAAAAATTTACAAATTTCAGCCTATCATGCTTAAACTGACTTCTTTCTGCGAGAAAGCATCCATCGACCGATTTGCTTTCGTCGCGTAAGATTCGAAAGTTATGTGCTCGAGATCAAAGTTTTCTTCAAAACGCTTGACAAACGCTTTGACAAAAATAGCATTCCAAAAAGTCTGTTTCTTTTTTAATCAGGCGTTAATGGCGTTGTCTTCCCGATTCTTGATTTTTTTTATAGTTTCCCTGTATACTGTATATTACCCGTTTGTTTGTATAAATGCGTGATCACCAATTTTCATTCCTTACTGAAATTGATGGCATTCTGGTGTTGAGCGCCAAAGGTCGCGGGGAGGATAAGGGAGAGGGGTCAACGATATATAGGTCAGGTAGCTAAAGTATCCCTTAATTTTAGCAAAACGTGATTAACTGAATTATTTTGCAATATTTTCAGTAATTTCGTCTACTTCATGCGATAATTTAGGCTGTAGCTCGAATTGTATAATGAACTTAAGCACTATTTATGTGCACAGCTATTCCAAATAAAAGGCGTGGCTCTTTGAGTTTCCGCCAAGTTAAGATAGCTTATTTTTGACAAAATCAATCAAATAGAATTTTCGTACGTATATTTCCCAAAACTTTCCTGACAGATAACAAAATCTTAACGACCGTTTCTTAAAGATAACTAATTCATTATTTTATACGGGGAAGAGAAACGCTCCATCAACGTCCCATCGCTTAAAAGTCACACTACATGTATTTTCGGTAACTCCGAGTGGCTCATTTATTTGGCAGTTGCTAAGCGAAGGCGTTAAACAATAATGGACCATTATTTCCCTCATACGTCTCATATCATATTACATTATGATATCATGAGGCGTCTATATATTTATTAATTCTAAAGAAAGGCATCATCATACGACCGAATTGCATTTTATAGAAATTATTTTACCAATGACATCAAGACGTGACAACAATTTCGTGTTCCTTCTTCACTTTATCATCTTAGTATCTTTTTCAATACTGCAACCTTTAAACAGACGCTTGATGCTGTTATTATACAATTATACATATTTGTACCTCGATTATGCTCTCAACGGGATTTACAATTGTCATAATTATCTCCTGCAGTTAACACATACATATACGAACACATGCTCCCATTGCAGGAGCCTATATCCGCACATGTTCGCTTGTATATATTTTCATATATATATACGTGTACATATATACATACGTATATTTAATTTATTTTCCCTTTGTTCTTGAACATGTTTAATTAAAGAAGAAAAATGCGTTTAAATTGCTTGCATGATGTGCACAGGAGACGACCAGGGTTGCCAATATTTTCTAAAATAATAATTTTCATTTTCCAGGATTATTTCAATAACACTCTAGGAATAAAGCTTGACTAAAAAATCTTACTTGAGCATAGAAAGGAAGTTAGAAGCTTTTTGAGCCACAAAAATAAAGTTGAGAAATTTCAAGTCTTAAGGGCAGAATGCAGATTAAATCAAACTATTTAATAATAAGAAGCTCTTTTCAAAAAAAAAAAAAAGGTTTTGGTTTATCAAATTAACCGACTTTCCTATCAAGAAAAAAGACAGCGTTCCTAATGGGAGCTTTTGTATTATATTTCATCAGCAATACGGGACATAAGTTCCGGGCATCAATTCATTCATTCAATCGTTATTAGATGGAGGGAAGCCCTTGCAGTCTTGTATTCAAACCAGGGGGGATGTTTTCAGTAGTGGGATGTGGTTAGAATAAGATTGAAGAGGTGTTCTTGAATTAACCCGCTATCAGTTAGCTTAATGATGGCCTTTTTTGCAAAGAGCCTTACGTACATACGTAGCCTAGTACACATAAGTTGCGAGGTGAAATTTAGTTCACTGCCAGGCTGGATCTATAAACAGAAGCAGAGGACATATAGCTCTTATCCCTTTTAACTTTTAGACAAAGAGGCAGACAGTGTTTCTGCGAGTGTTGATAGCTGGACAGGAAGACAGACAGACACACCTGAATCGGGTTATAGTCTTATGATGACCTTTTTCTAGGTTTATCTGGGTATGTCGCATATCTCGCATATCTTCACTCATTCTAAGCACAAGAAGGAAGTAATAGATGTCAAGTGATTCAATTTAATTCGTATAAAACTCCTTTTTAGTCAACTTTTTCAGTTTTATTATCTTTGAAATCAATCGAAAATGATAAGTGGTTTTTGCTTATTTTGAAATTAGATGAGTTTGTTACGTTTCGACTTTGATACTTTCTAGAACAAATTTTTTTTTTTTTTTTTTATTATTCAAGGACGTGCGTGGGTTTTAAGTAAAAGGAAAAGTGTTTTTCGAAACTTAGACTTGAATTATTTTTTATACTTGTTTGTGTATATAATTTATTTATTATATCCGCCCACCACTATTATTATTATTATTATTATTTTAATTTTAGACTAATGAATTGAATTCTTAGACTAAAAAAAAGACATTGAGCACTAGCAACACAGGCTATCGGCTAAAATATGCAAGTGTATTCTTTTTGTCAAAACATTTGCAACACCCAGAATATATATTTGCGATTAGTATCAAAATACTGCATCGAATTAGGTATGTCTGTTCTTTCATCGGTCCATTATTGGGGGATGGTTGGAAGCGAATTGGTATTGAAAAGGGCAAAGTCGTTTAAGGAATACCTACAGAATGTATTATCCACTGAGAATACCGCTGTTTTCACTCAATAGCAAGGAAATAGGGTTTCTACCAATATTCTACGGTGCCTGTAGAGGAGAGAGAAAACACGGCCACGCCATACAGTGCAGAGTAATCTATGTTTGTTTTAGAAAAAGAAAGAATGCAATTTTGTCATTTGCTCTCTATGCCACGAGTCTGAATCCTTTAACCTGCGACTAAAATAAATTCAATTTTACATCAGAACGTTGTAACAACAAATAGTTGCAAAGAAAAGCGTTAAATTTCAGATATGCTTTAAACACAAGAAATTTCCCGTTTACCCTTGTTCACAATTCAAACTCGTATTGCCGCCAATTTTAGGCACACATAAGTGTAACTTATTTAATACGTTCAAGACAGAATTATACTCATGTTGTTATTATTGCAAATAATAATAAACTCGCGTTAAATGCCAACTATCGCCTCATGATAGAGATACAAGGTTTCGTTAGTCAGCATAGTAAACAGGCAGACGGAGCCTTTCTCATGTCCAAGATTGTATGGTTATGCGCGTATGTTGCTCATTAAAGTGACTGTAGTACCCAGAAGTCCTTAGAAACTGTATATAAAACTTTTGAAGAATTTCGTTGACTTCATCAGCGCTTTATAGATTAGTACGCAACGCATTTCTAGCATTGTAACTTTCATTACGGAAACGTGTTGTAGATTTTTATAAAGCATTTCAATCACCAAATTCAGCATTTCTGCCCATTGACAAAAGGCGGAAAAGGAACTACTAGGTGTTACAATATTTCTTACTTTAATTATCTGCGCACTGTTATATTGGAAAAGTGTTGTACTCTGTCTTGATAGCGTCACTGTCCTCCAAAGTTATGTGGCTCTAAACTCATCTATTAGGAAAAACGCCTCTTTTCGACTTTTTTTCTCTTACTTAATATTTACAACAAATACAAAAAATGTTGCTTACAAAATAGGGAAATAAAGTTTTATGGAAAAAAGCGATGGCTTACCCTAATATAACCAATTCGCCATATTTGACACGTGGTTTTTCGTGGCCATCTGCATCGGATTCGGCTAATGTAGGAGATTCTGAACCATCAGTGCTGGAAAATAATAAGAAAGAGAGAGAGAGAGAGAGAGAGAGAGAGAGAAAAATATTTAAAAAAAAAATTTAATAAAAAATTATTAAATTAAAAATTAAAGACTATACGGCCGGCACACAACGCACACATATATGCATAATGCGTTTGCTTGTGTTTACAAGTTCAAAGATTTGATTGTTGTTTTTTATCTTTATTTTGCATTGTTTCGTCACAAAGAAGTCTTAAAAATTCATTCATATTCAGAAACTACGCAGAACAAACGTACGAACGAGAGTACAAGTATAAAACTAAACCCAAACAGATTATTACGTCTCAGAAGAGACACAAAAGCTAACAAAAACAAAAAACAAAAAAAACAAAAACAAAGCTAAGAAAAGATATTTTGTAACATTGTGTAAATTTGAATTTTTTTTTTTTTTTTTTTTTTTTTTACAACAAACAATTCTTAAGCGTATTTAAACATAAGCATACATACATACACACTTATGAATGTAACAACAGACAAGACACTCGGTATAACTACGAGATATATCAGCAGAGATCAAATTACGAAAAAACGAAAAAGCAAAAAAAAAAACAAAAAAAAGAAGGAAATTCAAGTTAAAACACACTTACATACTCAGCGGGGACATTGACAAAGATAACCCTGTGCATAGTGCTGCTCTTTAAACACTTACACTACGATAGATAGCAAAGTACACAGACAGATAGGCATACGCAGACGGCAACAATGACTGATTACCGAAGGAGCTCAAGATATTGTATTCATGTATGATGATACATATGACAAAGAGCTCAAGCGATTAGAAAGAAGAAACAATGGAGCAAGAGGCATAAGTTCTTTAAAAGAATGAATGATATCGAGTGATAAGAAGTTCATAGCATACATATCAGGAGCGAATGAAAATTAATTTTTTTCAAAATAAAATTAAAATGACAAAAATGAATTAAAAAATAATTAATGAGATTTTTAATGGCAATAGAGTCAGGCGGCTGCTTTAAAATGACCTGAGATTTTATTTTGTTTTTTTTTTTTTTCATATATTAACTGACATCCCTCCTTTGCGTTGCAAGACATGGCATTAATATTTTTCTCCTACGAAAATATAGTCTGCATTTATAATTTATTGAATTTATTGAAGCAATTTTTTATGTTTTACGAACTAAATTTAAGCATAATTAATCCTAATCCTATCAAGGAGTCACTTTCAGTTTGACTCACTTTTGACTTTTGAATGTAAATTTTGTTTAAATTTTTCATTATGCCCTTATGCAACATCCAGAAGAACTTGAGGCAGACCCGCCTTTTATAATATCGGTCGAACCCAGAAACCAGAGTCATTTTCCCGAATCAATCTGGGATTTTCGGTTCGTCTGTCAGTCCACTTTTTTGATCACATCCCATATAACGTCTTATTTTGAAATGTCATTATCTAAATAACCGTAGGTTGGCATACGATATTTCATGGAATTTAAAATATAAATAAAAATAATAACGCTTTAATTTTTTCCTTTTTTAAACACAACCTATCATTAAGAAAATAGTCCTCTGTCCGTGTAACACAATGAAGGATAGAAAGAATTGAGTAAAGATTAAAAAAAATTAAGGAAATGTCCATAGCTTAGCGGATGTGTTGCTAATCGGTAAATATAATGACTTTAGCAATTAAATTCTTTAATTGAAATATAATGAAATTTTCAAGTCTCCCATTTCTATACCTAATGCAGAGGTGGTGATGGGTACAAAACAACGTTCAGCTTCAATTTTATATTTAATATTTGGTCATTATGCCAGTATTCCAACACCTGAGGGCATACAAAAGACATGCTTCAGAATCTTCCAGCAAATCAAGTCTGTCCATACTTGTCGGATATGTACGGATATAGAAACGACGTGACTGGCAACTTTCCGCTTTTTTTTAAGTTACATGGCGCCCATTTTAAGCAACGACTATTGGTAGGACCTTTACTAATCAAAATATCTCTTTGTAATACCTGCTAGAAAAGGGTGAGGAGACGTGAAAAAAATGTTATTTTCTTAAGGAAGTCGAAATAGGATAAAACGTGTGAATCACTGAGTATATATTATATACTAACAGCCTCGATTTTGCACTTTTGCTTAAAAGTTCAAGAAACTCGTGACCTGTAAGTATATCCTATATACACGGGCTGCAATTGCGATTTTCCTAAAGCACTTGAATTGATTGATCAATTTTTTTATCTCAACGTGTGCAAAACTGTGTTAAGCATATTTTGTAAGCTGTATGACGTAATCATTTCTTTGGAGAAATGAAAAAATTCAAGATAACAATATTTTCCTTGCAAACCATATTTTTGGTCATACGCGGTTTTGTTAAAAAATAGCAAAAAGAAGGCTGTGGGTGTTGCAAAACATTTGTTGTTCAAGCAATATCTCAATTTGCTTTGCACTGTTTTATTTTTCGGCCGATCACTAAAAGTTTAAAAACCATATCACTATATCGTTGAGACATCGCGAGTATATCATAAGAAATTTTTTTCCTAAGTGTCCTTAACGAGAACATAACAAGAATACTCGTCCTGAGAGGGAAGGATTTCTAAGGACTTGCCTTGTGAAGAAAATTAGAATAAAATTATTCAGAGAGTCAAGGTCCGTCAATTTTTAAAAAGTTGCATATCTGCGATGTTTGTATTCCTGCGAAGCGGACACCGAAATTTCCAATTGTTGCGATTATCTTTCGAGCGAGAAACTTGGACTGCATTGTATTCTCTAATTAGTTTAACATTTCCATAGAATTAAAGTATTCACAAAACCAAACGCATTTTGGCGGACCCAAAACCCTTCTATTGATTTCTCGTCATCAAGAGATGGATGCAATTGGCTTCGACTTTATTAATATTTACTCACATCAGCTGTTTCGTTCTGGCATAGCTTCTCGATTCCAGTGTTTGGATGTGTACAACACTGGGTTCACATTTTCAATGGATTTTGTAATTCAATGCAATATTTCTACATAACGCATTTCGGTTCTTTCTAAGTTTTTTTTATACCCACCAGAAGAATTTTTTTTGTCAAAACATTTGCAACGCTCAGAAGAGAGCATCGGAGACCTTTGTAGGGTATTTATTCCCTTGATCATTCGATTTAAGCATGTCCGTCTGTCGATCTGTTCGACGGTGTAACGTCCGTTGGAAACATTCTCCTGGCCGCAAAAATGAAACTATCGACTTCACATTTAGCGGAAACATTGGAAGTTCCTGCACGCAAAACAGTAAAGAAAATGGATGAAATTGTTCGAAGGTCACACGCACAGCACCATGTAAACTGAGAACACCTCTGTTTTGAAAAGGAACAGAAAATTGATTTTTTGCCCATTACTCATAAACTAAAGCAAACCGATCTACAAAAATTTGCACATATATTCTGTGCGTGATGCTGTAGCATCTGAGCATGAGTATGAAAAACATTGATCACACATCCAATACTATAGTGTATCAAAGTTTACTTCTTTTTTTTTTGAACACCTTTGCAAGACGCGGACACAAGCTTTAAAAACCCCATAAAGTATATAAATTCTTGCCCAGTTTCAAGTTCGGTATGCACTTAGATATGTCTGTCCGTCTGCTTGTCTGCGCAACTTTGTAGTATTTGTGGTAAACATTCTCCCATTGGTGAGAATGAAGATATCGCCCACAAATTTTGCAAAACAATTTCAAAGTTACTTAAACTTTTATAAGCACACGTCTACAGCGCCCACACCCCTATGCCACAGACTGGAAATGCATAGCATTGAAGCTACCGAAAGTTGTTTTTTTTTTGGGTAGATTGAAGTTTATTAATCAATAATTAATCATTAATTAATTAAGACAATTCAATCAGTTATTAATTAAAATTAATTAAGCTTAAAGAAAAACTTTTGTAATAATAAGATAATGGAGTTTATGTTATAATATACACGCTAAATAAACTCTATATAACTAAACAAACTGTTCAGTATCCTTCAAGGCCTTCCCAATGGCTGAAGAGACTAGACTGAAAAGATGTTAAATTTTTGATTTGACATAAACTAGAAACACTTCTAAGGAATGGTTAGTTATTAACAGAGAGCACGTTGCTATTATCTTAATCAAATATCTGAGGATATATAGTGATATAATCTGTTATTTCTTGACGAAAAAACATGTACAAATGTTCGACCTAAATTACAGACATTTTTGCCGACCGATATATTTCGCATTTCGCTCAGCTTTTGTGACCTTAAAATTTCATCAACAGACACCCGAGATGATGGCCAATCATAATTATCAAATTAGATTTATTGGACCTCCAACGGGTGTTTTCGGTGATTTCAAAAATCAAAAATTATGTTTGATTTATGTCCATGAAAATGATGGACTCCAAAAGTAGCTGACGTGATGCTTGACGATTGCTGTTTGAGTGAAAAAACCTAATGTCCTCGGATGTGCTTTCAAAGCTTGAAGACGATCCGTTTCTGGTGACAGAATTTAAAATCGAAAACATTCGAAGTAAAGGGAAACTATGTTTAAAATTAGAAATGTTTTTGGTCAAAATTTTGCCTATATATTTCATCCGATCTGCTACTCTCCCTTTAGACTATTAGAACAAGTCCTAAAACACCATAATGGTCTCATGCCACCGTCATATGCAAATTTGTTGGACAAATGCAGCTCGCTCTTGCACGCAGCTTATTGCGTGGGATAATATTTTATGTATATATATATGTATGTATGTATGTATGTATGTATGAATTTTATAATCAATAAGTTCACTTTTATTGCGGTAAATTGAAACATCAAAAGTATCATTAAATTAATCAGAATTTAGTTGAAATTGTTTCAAAATGAAAACAATTCTGGCGCCGCTAAACAATTATTGCCATGCGAGCCTCAAGTACGCACCACGCTTTGTATATGTGGAGATGTAAGCGCATGTGATATCCGCGTGCCAACAGCAGAGGCATGTCAATGCAACAACCCCTTTATGAATAAACATGTTAAACAAATTACCCCATTAGAATCTCGTAGTCATCTACTCACACCCAAGTCTCGTCCCCTACCCAACCTGTCTAACCAACCAACGATATCTCTGATAACCATATATGCATGAATCAAACCAAAAATAGTGTGGGTGGTTGGTGGGTATCATCGATTTTTTACTTATTTCGAAATTTTGTTTTCTTTGCATTTAAACTTGCTCCGTATTTGATGCCTTGTGACACTTGCAACTCAGCACTTTATGATGGCAGATATCATATGGGAACAAGAAGAAAAATGCACCTATATTCCAGGGAACTAGGAAGCGGGGGGAGTGTATCTGAAAGGAAAACAAGATATTCGACATTAAAACGGGGGGTTAGCAGCAGCAGCAGCAGCAGCACCAGCCCCAGCACCAGCACCAGCAGCAGACAGTTTTTTATTTTTGTAAAGACATACACATGAACAATTTTGCTTATTTTGAGTATAGCATTGTGTCTGTGTACCTTGCGAATTTCTGTATAAAACTTTTGTTTTTGTTGTTGTTGTGCAAAACATATACAGACAATGGAAAAAATGTAGCGCCGTGTAAACATAATTGTCTTCAATCAAGCAATTTAATAAATAATTTCAATAAAAATAAAAATTAACATTTATTCGTACGTTTTTCAAGCCACAATCATTCCACTGCTAATAGTTTACGCCAAGCACCGCAGCAGTCAGCTGTTTTCTGTTTTGTCTTCACTAATGTAATTTTACTACTTTTTTCTTTTTCCTTCTTCTTCTTCTTCTTCTCCTTTCACTAAACCCTTCTATGTACGTATGCATTTAGGTAGTTATCGATTTGTGCTATAAACATTTACATAAAACAAAAAAAAAAAAACAAAAAAAAATAGCTCGCCACTTAGCAAAAAGGGAGAAAAAAATATTTTACAATAGCAAAAACATTTACACCGACCACATCATTTGCATACAGTAAGCAACAACAACTATAGAAAAGTATTATGTTTGCTTCTTTGCTTTTCGTGTTCTTATAATCGCTACTAAAGGAAGAATGTATAGCAATCTATCAGTTTGTTTGTAGTTTTATTCGAAAGTTCTACATAAGGAATAAATATTTTTTATTTTCGAGCTTTGGTAAACACAACACGTCTTTTCGAAGAGATTGGGTTCCGTTATTGCAAGTCATTCTCACTTTCGAATCAGACGCGTACAAACATCGCTTACTCGCATTTTTTCCTCTCGCCCACCCCATTTCTAGCAACGTCATACTTAAATATATGGCGCACACTTTCTCGATAAGAAGTAAGGGGACAGCAAAAAAAAAAAATATATTCAGTGCCAATGTAATTATTCCACAGTCGAATAATATTCAGTATACATTTAACTATCCGCCCCTTTGTGTCAGTTTTCTCTTACAATTCCCGTAGTCGCAAAACGTGCTGCGGAGGAAGCTGTAACTTGAATTTTATTTTCCTATTGAAACTCAAAACATGAACAGGATCTATTTGCAGGTCTGCCTAAGCTAGTTATAAAACTAGTAGAATCCAAAAGAAAAGCAATATAAAGTATGTTAGTTGCCCTTTCCTAGTATTGATTATTCAATTTCCCCTCAGTGTCACGTAAACAAGTATGAAATCCCAAGGGTATCCAAGTTTCGTTAGGAGCCAAAAATAGTTTTCTTCTTTTACATATATGTATGTATGTAATATTAAGTCTCGTCTGTGTAACAATAGAAAACAATGCAAATGCAGACATACGTATATATCTATATACATAAATTTATACATATTTAGTTCTTTAGGTCATCAACATATAATCTGAACAATAACAGCAGTACGGAACTGATGAGCGCTTAAATTACATAGTTAGACAAAAACTTCTTTGTATGAAAGTCACAGGAAAAGATAAAAATCTAATGAAAAATATTAAAGACATAAAAAAATGTTGGCAGCATTTTCAAGAGAGTAAACTAACAAAAAAAAAAAAAAGAAGAAAAAATCAATACATATATACAGTCACACATACATTCATGTGGTAGCCTGGAAATCATTGAACATTCACTTACATATTCGTTTCATTAATTCTATTGTTCATCAAACAAATCAAGGATCTTTTCCGTTCGCAGGCGAAAATTTATTTTAATTTATTTTTTTTTTTTAGTTTCCAGGGGGGAGGTCTTATAATAATTTCGTAGAAAATGCTTTCTTCAAATATTTACGAACGAATTTTGCAAGCTCTTGAGTTCCAACGTATTTGAAAAAGCTGTAGCAAGGAGCCTGAGAATGCGGACCATTGTTGTGAGGCAAGACGGTGAACAATTGTCGATTCTTAAATGACAAAAAAATTTATTCAGAGAGATGGTCCTGCAAGACTTGGTTGTCTGCCCCCTATGGAGAATCTTCTCAGGAAGAAGAATCTCTCTTGAAAGGCAACGCTACGATGTTTCCAGTTACTAGTGCCGATCGTGCCTTTAAACCTACAATTTATTTACATCAAGGAACCAAATCCTTTTGTCGTCTTAAACTATCCCCTAACTATTCAAGTATGATATCCCAGAGATTTTATGAGGTCCCCAGTTCTTTATATAGTGCAAAAATCGCTTTTCGTTCCAATTAGAGAGACACTGCACTCTTTTTTTTCGATACTAGATTTCTCGACGTGGCCATGTTACTTACTTCAATTCTTAACCGTAATGGCACTCTTTGCAAGAGATATTATTATTATTATTAATTTCGCCAGAGAAATAAATTCTAAGACTAAACTCTTAAAAGCGCTAGCATCTAAGGCTATCGGATTTTATTAAAAACTCTACCGCACTTGAGGAGATTCGAACCCATGACCATTGACTTGCTAGTCGACATTCCCCGCCTTCGGCTACTCAGGCGGATTTGCAAGAGATAATTTTTTGATTGTTTCGCTTTAACGAGTCTTAGAACCTGCTTTTGATACGAAAGTAATGAAGGTAAAGTTTCTGTTTTTAATTTAAATTTTTAAAAATTCCAAATTTCTTCCCTATATTTTTAATACAGTTTTGAAGAATTTCTGATTTGCACGAATCAACGCGTTATAGGAATCTCACCAACGAAGCTTTATGAACAAAGTTTGCTTTCTTTTTACAAAAGTTGCACCACTTCTGCTTTCTTTTTTAAGCAATTTTGTTTAATTACCTTAAATAGTCTTCCCATTCCCACAAAAAACTTATTTCAATACATTGGTTAGCCTTTTGTAAATAAATGTCATCACGACTTAAAATGTAATCAAGCCTTCTCCTGACTGCCTATGCATTGGGCCTTTCTTTCTTGCGTTGAGTAAATCGCTTTAACATGTCTTTCCAGGTCGCCTTCACTTTGAATGAAACTAATTTAGTGCAAATCATTATAATGTCCCTCATAAGGCGTTCCTCTCAATATTAAAAACGTGAATGTAGTTGGCACTGTCTGATTAAAAAAATCTCATATATGCATATACGCCATGCATTGGCCACGTATAGCGAATTGAGCTATGCTATATACGTAATTGAATGAAGTAAAATGAACGTTCCAGTCCATTAGTTATCAATGACAAAATTTATTTAAAAAGGCCTAACGTTGAAAGTAAAACTATATTGGACAAGAATAATTCGACATATGGCAAGTCCGAGAACTAAAAGCAACAGTTTTTAGAGCACGAATTCCTATGAAAAACTTGAAGCAGAGTGTGTTCACGCAATTTACAAAAACCCCGACTGCACTCTCTCCGCGCAACCAATGACTAAACTGAGGGGTGAAATTGACTCGCGTTAGATAGATAATAACTGTGTTCAGGTTCAAATTAAGACTTTAAAGAAATATTAAGATTTAAAAAAAATAATATTCTTTTTATTGGATTGCCCTTAAGAGACTTGATCTCACCATTTTTAACGGAATTCAGTGACATACTTTTAAAGAAGACGTATATAAAAAGTTGCTGCCTTCTTGCAGAATGAAAATGCAGGGCTTCTCGCATTGTTGCTCTAAGAAGAAGTTGCAAGTGTATGGAAACTTTGGAATAACTGTGAAAATGATATTTGAAAAACGAATAGAACGAACCTTTTCCCGTTTCTTATTTCTCTACCTAAGTTAGATTATTCTTATTATTATTATTATTATTATTATTTTTTTTTTTTTTGTGTTAATGGCCGTTATTCAAATCATTACAAAGCATTCAAGCCCTTTCAATAATATTATAAAAAAAACATAAGAAAAAAAAAACGGAAAGAAAAACTAAAACTGAACTATATAAACAAAAATAAAAAACAAAAAGTGTTAAAAGGTTTCGTTTTAAAAAAAAAAAAGGAAAAAAAAAACAAGTAGGTGCAGCAAATGCTGGATTCTCGTATGTATTATTTATAGCGTGAGCATAAAATAGAGGTTGGGCCTTATTTTCAGCGTTTTTACGTTATGTTGAAATTTCTTTTAATAGACATGTATGTGCGTACACACATACACATACGCCTGAAGAAATTGTTCATTCGGGGTAGAAATTATAGTTAATGATTGCAATGCGATGGGTCAGAGATTAAACATAACGGTTGTAAAGTTCTTCGTGGAGTATAAAGAAAAACAAATATTTCAGTTTTGATTACACAGTATAGCCAGCCAGCGCAGAAAGAGAAAGAAAGAAAGAAAGAAAGAGAGAAAAGCTTGCGATGAATCATTGCATCGATCTACCTAACCACACGTCTTTTGGGAAAAGGAAGTGAGTGCAACAGGAACACTTTAAATGAAACGCTAAGATTTTTAAGAAGTTTAATTTTTAGAAAACTCAAATCAATTTGAATGAAAAAAATAAACAAATGCCTGTCCATGCGTCCTTTGCTTGAGATTAGGGAGAACAATACAGCCTAAATACTGTTTGAATATAGAATTAAATTTAATTTAGAGCAAATTGTTGAGAAAATTAAGTTTTTAAACGGGACAACAGGACATGATCAAGAAAGGTTCCCTTGAACGATTCCCTACACGATTTTTATGGAATAATAAACTAATTTGATCTTCAATAACTGCTGTGCTATGTAAGGGTAAAATGGTTTCTGAAAAGATCGTGTAGCTGACGTGTCCACTGAAATACACACAGTGTGGCGGGAACGATGCTCGTGAAAAACTGAAATTAATATGAAAGAACTACTCACGCTTCCGTAAAAACTCAGATTCGAATTCACATTCAATTCATATTGCAAAAGCACTTATAGTTTACAAATAATTTATAAAAAACCTCGAATTTAATCGTTCAGAGTAATCATAATTAAAGATTGCGCCCCAGTAAGAGTGTAGAGTTTCTCTTGGCACAATTACTTAAGAACTTATCTGCTCAGTTGTTTCGATTTCAAAATTGAGGAAAAAGAATCAGATTAAATTAAACAAAGCGTGAAGTCTTGAAGCTAAAAATATCTTTAAAAGCAACTTGAACAAGTTCGCTACGACTGGCGTAAATTCACGTGCATTGCAATGTGTACTCCTGATTGCGGGCGACGTGAGTTCAATCGAATGCAAGTTCTGTTTCTGAACGCGGCACTAGTGGGCTCTTTCCATAATCGCTATTGCGGGACACACTACTGCAATAGGAGACATGTGTCCCGATATCGAGACATTTGTTTGTTATATAGAGGTACACCAGCCGCTGTTGCGAAACCATATGCATGTTATATGAAACGTTTGTGCGATTTTTGGGATTTTGGGTAAAGCCTTGATGGGTGCTTGTAAATGCACGAAATTGACATGGATTAGACAGATAACAACTGTGTTAGGGGTCCATCTAGTGAGTGATTAGAAATTTGAAGAAATATTAGAGTTCAAGAACTTGGTGAAGATTTTTTAATATTCTGCTGTTGACGTCAGTTGGTAAACGTTGGTGGTACGAGCCAATTGTGAGATCGACTTCGGCTATAGGTTCAAAGGTATCCGTAAAAGTTTAGATAAATGCTAGATGGCAGTGAGTTAAATTTCAGTTCAACATTTACTATAGGCTGCGAGTTGGGCTGTAAATGGCTTCAATGAGCACGCGGGCCAAATAACATTTACAATGGAATTTAAAATTTGAATAAATCCTGCTACATGGAACCAATAAATATATTGCATACATATCGTATCGACATCGTGATCGGAGGACATTTATTTCTAAAATTCATCTGTCAATTAGAAGACTTTGCAAGCGGTAAGATCACGTTTTGCGAGTTTAACATTTCCAACCGCATATGGCAGATAGTGGACCGCGCAGAACTCTGGCATATTCATGGTACGTACAGTGCTTCCATATGCATCGTGTTTCGTAAGGAAACTACAAGGTGAAATTTGCTTTTGGAAGAAGCGAAGAGTTTTTCGAAAATCAAAAGACTAACACTAAATTGCTAATGCCTTTGACAGGGGCACTGTCGCAGATATGGATCCAAATTTACTACTGCCGCGTGTAGCGAAGTTAAAGAAGCTACCACCGGCAAAGAGCACAATAAAATTAGTATACCTATGTTTGCGTGTGGCAACCCGCCTCATATTACGGCGCACTTCGAAGCAAAAACCGGTCTTTAAGAGGGGAAGTAAATTAGAACTCGCAGCAGCAATAAGTGTTCACGAATCGGCCTATATCTCTCTCTAACTTTTTCTTAAACCATAGACAAAAAAAAAAAAAAATTCTTTTCAACAAAGTCTAACATTAATTTTTTTGCCTTTCTGTTTTTTGTTTTTGTTTTTTTTTTTTTTTTTTTTGTACTTATCAAGGTATACATATCCACATGCACACATATATTTGTGCGTGTTCACGTCTATACTGTTGGCTTACGTCGCTGTAAGGTTATTTTAGACTATAAACGTTCACTTGGCTAAACGAACCGATCGTTCGCAAAACAGTTTTAATACTTTTTTCTCCTCGTTTGCACAGAATTTTGTACTTTTTTTTTCTGCCTAAGGCTTCTCTACACACTCGCACGGAGAGCGGATGTGGTTGTTGCCGCATGGTTTAAAACGCCCTAAAATTAGAATCAATGAAAAGACAACACATGCTAATATGAGTACATTAACTCTGCGATCGTGCAGTTTTTTCATTTCTTGTTTTTGTCTTTATAAACCAAAAAAAAAAAAAAACAAATTTAATTATAACCAAAGTTCATAAACTGTACTGTATGGTCGCGCTAGTAGTTAATTTAATAAAAAAAAATTGTAAGAACACTACTACTTTTTTTAAACTATACGAGTATGAGTCCGAGTTCTCCGACAAACTGAATTCTAATCGAGACTTCGAACTGTTTATGTTAAACCAGTTCGCCACACAGTTTTGGCTAACATTTTTATTTTTTTCGATCAAGTCAACGATTTTTCTATCAGATATCCAATGCGAACCCTTTCACCTCAAGCAAAGGACGCTGTCACAAAATGTAGGAGTGTTTCTCTATCTTATCTTGTTGCGTGTGGTATGCCGACAAAAAATTTTTATCTACTGGTCTAATCGATCGTCGTACACCAATACGCAATAAAATATTTACGGTGACACTGGAAGTCATCTTGCCTTCTAGTAGCAGTCTGCTCCTGCCACGAAATAAATTTCATTACGATTTTCTATAAATCACTTGGATCTTTGACTTTCAAGAATAAAATATGTTTTAAACGAGTCGGGCAATTAATTGCACAGTTTTCTCATCAAGACTGAACGATAAAAGTATACCACGTTTATCCTCCCACTGCCAGAGATTCTATGTACGAATATTTATATATAATATTACAATGCATTCCTGTTAACCAATATAAGTTTTTTTATTACTATTATAAGCATAATCGTCTGCTTACATACTATGTCTGCCTTTCCTTTAATACGGAAATTCTGGCGGTCGGGAAAGGCGATATAGAAAACTGAATTTCCACATTCCACATTAGTGGATATAGATTAGAGTTGCACATGTAGATCTCATTCACGTGTAAAGAAGCTCGCCTTCGGTCCTATAAAGAATATCACTTGAAGATCCGACGAAAGACCAAAGCAAGACAAAGCAAAAACCTGACCTGACAACCTTTAGCATTTTCAGTACATATGTAGCTTGGGGCACGCATTTTCTGGATGCCGTTCCCTTTCAACCCCTCTTTCTAAAACTTGGATCCTCAATAAAAAATGAATAAAGTTTTCTTCCAGTTTTTGAAAAATTCATAAAAAGTTTTTCCTTTTAATCTATTATTTAAAATGTTTTATATAACAATTATTAATGGCAGCAGTTGGTAAACTTTTAACTCGATTGCTTGCATGTGTGTAGGCGTGATATTTTAGATTTTCTTTTACTTATCGCTACTACAACAATAACAACAATAACAATAACAATGCGTGTTTCTTTTCTGTTACATCACACAAAACTAAATAGAAAGTGGAAGCGTAACAATAACAATTTTATGCTGCTTTTCTACAAATGATGTTTTTTTTGTTTTGTTTTTTGTTTTTTGTTTTTACAGTTCGCTTTTATGGCTTAGTTGTTACTAGGAATTTTATTTATTTATTTTTGTTTTTTCTTTGTGATTCTCTTACACTTAGTTGCACCATAAAATTTTTATGACAAATTGGACATAGCTTACTAAACTGTTAAAGAAAACTTGATGAAAAAGAGACAAATGATAGAAAATTTATCAGTTCATTTAATAAAATCTAGGCAAAATAGTAATAGATGAAAATTTGGACTTCGTATCAAGTTCGTTGTCAAGCCTTCTTTCCTTTTTTTAGACAAGTTTGCAACGCAGATTTCTAAAGTAGGCAACGAATAGGAAGTGTTTTGCAATTAAAGGTGAGATAAAAGCTTTTATAGCCTACAGCACTTGTCATGCGTGTGTGCACTTGGATGTGCGTGTGACACCTAGATAGACGCAACTGTTATCATATCGATCGAATCAGAATCAATTTCTGAACGGTTTCAAGCTTGTCTGTATATTTATCTGCCTGACTGTTTGATGTCAGTCCCAGTATTTGTGCTTGCATATGAGTGGATGAGTTTATCGCAAATTTTTGGAGATATTTCGACCAAATTTATTACCTTCACGTGTTCAACCCTATTAAAAGTGCATTGGATCGACCCAAGTTTAGAACCGCTCCCAAGACGACGCTTATTTTTGAAAAGAACGTCACGTGAAAAATCCTTGCAATTTTCAGAATGCTTCCCCATCCTAAATTGATATGGATTACAAGAATCCGAAGGAGCAGTTTTTTTGAACCCCCATCCATACAACCGTCTCCGGGAAGAATAAGTTTTATATGACGGATTCTAATTTGTGCCTAAATTTCAAGAATGTTTGTCTCTATTTTGGAACCTATCCCACATAAGGTTTCTCAAGAAAATTAACCCTTGATACGGCAGAAAAGGTTTTTAGAGTTTTACGTGAAACGTAGATGAAGAATAATAAACACCACCTCAACTACAAATTTTGAACCCTTTCCTCCACGTGAGGGGCTCCATGAATAGTACGCCATTACATAGGGTCAAGATATAATATTTAATATTTTATCATGAAAGTCAAGAAAACGCTGCAACCTTTTGCTCGAACGTAAACGTGTTCAGGTGTGTAAATATATTCTTTTCCTAGATTCATACAAGAACAATATGTGTTCCAAGAATATCGTACAATTTGCGAATCAACGTATTCTCGTCCATTCACTCTACTGTACGAAGCGGATGCTCTTTAAAAGCATCAAAATATATTCAATATTTATTATAATTTTTTCATATTTTTTCAGCGAACACCCTTATCATGCCAGAAACGTTTTTTGAATTGTTATGTAAGAAATTAAATTCGGAGGGATCAGAATTGTTACCTTTCATAAAATAATTGCTTCAGGAACTTTCTTTATCTTGCTTTGCGTTTTGTTAATGAATCAACCACCAACCAACTCTGCAGATTTTTCTTATAAGCAAATTCTGTGAACTCAACTCTCGGGAATAGTTACAAACCGGAAAAAAAAAACAAGTGCCAAATTTCACAGCAGATTTATGTACAGACGCAGTAAAGCACTACTGTCTTATCCACTGAAAACAGGGACTACTAAGCAGTGAAATTTCGTCCACACACGTGCACGTACATGTGGGAAAACTATAGTAGTTCAGTTTTACTTGCCACCCGTACAAAAATGTATAACTCCTGCGACCATCTCTGTCTCTCTAGTGTCACTCTCTCTTTTTTCCCCTCTCTAAAGGTACTCTGAAGTTCAACTTTCTCTACGACTACCCCAGTGAACGTAAAGTCGAAGGGACAAACTCAAGCTGATTGCCTGACTCAAGTCAGGCAATCAGTCAGTTAGATTCACCCTCACAAAAGCTTAGACTCTTTTTATATTTTATTGATGAAATTATTCTTATGAAGCAGATATAAGAGCACTTACGCTCCCCGGCTAAAACATTTGGACAACATTGGCATGCTTTGCTTCCAAAGACGCGCGTTCTGCTAGAGAGAATGTATTCTATTATTTAGGTAGTATACGACGTAAAAAGCGACTAAAGTTATCTCCGTTGTTGCTGTTTTTGTTTTATTCTTTGTTTTTGGCTTTTGTCTCAAAGAGAAGAATCGGTTAGTGCAAGTTATTAATTCATATAAATGAAACATTTTGTGTGTGTATTTTGTGGCTGATGTTGTTGGTTATACAGAGAATAGTTGTCATTGTTATTATGTTACGTTATACTATTGACATCATTTTGTATTGTATCTTAGCTTTCGTGTGTTGACAGATACTTTATGCGCATACATTACTTAGTACCATTTGATAAACGTTGACGCTTTACCTACTACATATATACGGTACTATATATATATATATATATATAATATATATATAATATATATATATGTATATATATTAGGAGAGAAAACTGAGAGTTGTTATTCATATCAAATGCGTTTAGTTATTTGTGCATATGTTTATATGGATGTATATGCTTACATTTATACACACGTTGACTTTTATATGTGTATTTTGCCGGTCTAGTTTAACAATGTGTTGCGATATTTTTCGATATTTTCCCACAGTTGCGTTTGTGAACCATGGGCTTGTCATATGAGCACTTTTTCATGTTATATATGGTACTGGGTATTTTTATGAATGCATTGTTGGTTGAGTTCTTTGAATTTATCTTTTATTTGTTTTTTTTTTTGTATTTTTCTTATTTTTTTTTTTTTCTGTGTCAGTTGAAATTCTACTAACATTAGCGTAATACGAGTATTAGGCAAATACTCGTAGAGTCCTGTGGAAGTTGAGAATTTATACATGATATGCAGACAAATGGCTAAAGGTAAACACACATCTGCTATTAATATGAAAATAATACTATTTATAAAAACAATTTTGCGAATCAATCAACATTTTCCGATGTGCACTACTTTGTTACGCCAGTGCCGGCAGAGTGAGAGCAGAAAAAATAAATCCTTTCTGGTACGGAAGACTAATCACAATTAGGCCAATTTTGCATCTATTATTCCAAATTGTTTAGCCATCAAGCAATTTATACACTTGGTCAGTAAAATTCCGAAATATACGCCATTGTCCGGTAGAAAGCGTCTGGTGGGGACAGGCATGAACCTTTTAAATAGAACGAGGTACGCTGAGTAGTTAGGAATCTTTTGACAATACTGAAGCTATGCAAATATGTTGAGGTCAGTAAATTACAATCGAAGCGAAATCGGAGCATTTGAACTAATGTATTTGCTCAGATCATAAAAGTTCACTGTAAAAGTATTTTCCGTCCGTATCTAGACATTCAGGACACGAACACAAGAAACGTGAGAAAACTTTAACCTTATTATTGAAATGATTTGAGTTGATTCTCAAACTGGATACCATTATCCCAAATGTTCATGTTCAATGTGCTGTGACATTATGGTAACTTCAAAAGCAGCGACAAGGGCAGGGAGGCAAAGAACGGTTGTGGTATTATGTGTTTATTCATTTTGTTCTGGTAGCGGTTGCTAATCAAGTAAACTTAGCGTTTTGCCCGAGTAATTGCTGCATAGGCCCTTTGAAATGGAACTTTGCAGCTAAGTAAAGCAAGGAAGACATAACCACTACGGAGTAAAATCGTCTTATTTCAGTACCTAGTTAAATTATAAGCAGTCTCAGGTCAAGGTAATATAGCAAAGCTTTTTAAGTATCGTATATAGCTGATGCGATTTTAAGGTATCCCTTTTCTTGTGGAACGTACTTTACAATGATGTCGGATACTTAAGAGATTCGGTGAAGATAGACGATTAGTGTCCAGAATGGACTAATAACTGATTCCTTGAGATTCTCTAGAATACTACGGTATCATGTAATAGCTTATGATTGCTTAAACACTGTTACTGTAAGAGACATTGCAGACAGGGTCTTATTAATGCATTAGAACTACTGGCGACTTGCAATTGTTAATCCTCAATTTAATTTGAAGTTGGTATAAGTTTAGTCTTAAGTAAAATAATAAAAAAAAAAAGGTGATTTGCAAAAAGTTCCTTTCTGGGCTCCCAGGAGCATCGGCTTTTATTTGGATATGCTTGATCTTTTGCACGCCTTGCAGCTTCATCTCCACTTTTCTATCCAAAACAGTGTCGCATTGATTAGTAGGTTGTATAGTAGTAGTTAGTCTGATTTTATTTTTCCTAAACTTTTGTAATTTTACTTAGCAAACTGAGCAAGTTTCGCCGCGTATAACCTAGCAATATGAGCTAAGGTAATCCTTTACGCCCATTTCCCACGCCTCGCTTAGTTGAAACTAGCAATCTGAGAGATCGTAATCCATAAGGTCCTAAAGGGAGAAACCACTTTGCCAATAAGAACCTGACGCCACTCACACGAACACATCACACCTCCAACTTGTTTTCACTTACTCTGGATGCATATAAATGCTTGCTCAACATATGCCAGTTGCTTTAGCATCAGCAGGTGCATTTATCTTCCGTCGCTTTACCTTTTTTTCCGATTTCCTTTGGCAAACATATATAGAGTGAAATCCTTAAAATTGCAGCCGGCGTTTATGTATGCGAAATTGTTTTTGAATAGTGTCTGCTTATGTGGTTTTTTTAAGCGAATCATAAGTATCGAAGCATTTATCCCTACAACTGAACAATAAAGGTACGCAGCGACTAAAAACAAGCAGGTGTTCTGATGGTTTATAAAAAATGAATGAAAACCGTATATATATGTATATATAAATAAAGAAGAGACTACAAAGAGACAACAAACTAAAGGAGAAATTCGATACTCAGTTTCAAAGCGAGATTTTGAAAATGTATAAGCAGAGAGGGAGAGAGAAATTTTAATAAAATAAAAAAATTATTGGAAAATTTCAACTTATTCAAAATAAAAAGGAACCACCGATCAGAATTTTCGAAATATGACCAACAAGTTTAGTAAAATGTATGGCTTTTTCTAAAGATAATACGAAAGTTATTTTTAATTTAAAAAAAAACGCAAATAAACCGGGACCCACCGGATATAGCGCTTCTAACAGGCATTCGCTTATAGGTAAGAAATAAAAAGCATAGCAAAAATAGTTGCAGAAACCGCTAAAAAATCAATCTGTAGAGAAATGCATCGCTAATTAACTGAACCGAAAGCAACAATTGAAATATATTACAAATTTCCTATGTTGTTTCGAGGCGGGGCTTATTGAAACTTCTCCATTGGATCTGCCCATCATTTCGTTTTTACGTGTTTTGAATCAGTTCTACCACAATCCGGGGAGAGCGACTCGGATCGAGCTTTTTCCTTCACAAATAAAATATTGGCAACATGTTTTCCACTCTTGCATTAAACCGGCTTTAGGTCGTAAGCTGATGCCGTCCCAATAACTCTGAATCAACTTTGAAAAGCCGTACCGGGCTTGTAACTCCCTTTGCTGCTAAGAGCATTTTCACTTTAAAGAAAATCTGAGTTTCGACAAATCCTGTTTTATGACAACTCGAATTGACTCCGAACTTGCCGTAGTTGTTTACCTAGTTGTTTGCTAATAATGGTGATCACCTAATCGTGAATCGAAATTTTCATTGTTTCGTCATTTTCTCTTTCAACAAGATCTTGAGTAACATTGGTATTAATCTGTAGGAGTGATATTAAAAAGGATATATTTTTTTCTTAGACTAAAAAAAAGACATTGAGCACTAGCAACACAGGCTATTGGAAGTAATTTGTATAAAAAGTTATATTTCGATATTGCTTGTTGTCGTAACTGCTGTGGAGTTTGATTGTGGTTGAGGTCGTGTAAAAAAAAATTGTTTCTTTTCTCTTTCTAAGAAAGTTTTTTCTTTCTTGATTAATACCACACATTTTGCGAGAGGATGACGCTATTTTGGTCAGATATAATAAATGTCTTTGAAAAGCAGAAAATTTGCGCGCTAAAAAAAAATTACTTTACGTTCGAAACAAATACAAATATTAAAGTTGAAGGAGGCATATGGCCTCAATAAAACGTAAACAAAGAAAACGCACCACATAGTTAAAATAAGAGGGCACACGTTGGGGCACTTTAAAGTACGTATACGCCAAAAGAAAGAAACACATTTTATGCAGCTGGCAGAGCCAACTAAATTGAACATCTTTTTTAATTACCAAACTGCGAGCATATTAAATTAATCAAACGTTTGTAACGTGCAAAGAAATGATCGAACCAAAAAGTAAGCTCGATCACCGTGATTAGCGGATATTATCTTGAAATTCAATTCTGCCTCCTGAACTATCTGTCTGTACGCTTATTAAAGTCATCAGATTAATGGATAATCTAGTGATTAGGATGTGCGGAACTCGGACCGAAGAATCAAATTCGATCCTTGGTGCAAAATGTCGTAAAAGGCAGTTTCCTATTTATGGTGTGCACGATAAAATTCCACTACTTTGTCCTTAAGATCGTTACTTTCAACATCTGTGAGAATAATTGCTGCAAGAGATTCTCACGCTTCCATCCGTTCCGTTTGCAACTAGAATTTTATTGAACGTAGCGAGGAAGACTATTTTGCCCTAAGGTTGTAAATCTGATAGCAAATGCTTCAAACTCAAATATAAAAATGGCAATCGTGGGGCGTGTCATTCCTTCAGCAAATCCTGCAAAGTAGTTATACAAAAAATATTGAGACCATTTTCTGCAGAATATAACGTCACTGTTTATCTATTCCAAACAAGGTTGCAGACGTGGCCTGTATGTCTGGAACCGGCCGGTCGTTCAGGTCAAGTTTTGCCCTCAGAAGCATTTCAACAACAGACAGGCGGATTTGTTTAAGCCGCCTACGCTTCTTCTTGCGCTAATCAACAAAATCCACAATTTAAAGAATCTCTTTATTATAAGCAGAGAAAGACAAATTGTATATCTTTTCATAGTTTGGAAGTGAACACCAAAAGAAAAAAAAAAATGCAAAAAGTATTCAAAGATTCGTTACAAACTGCATGTAATTTCTTTTCTGTTTCTTTCCCTTTTTTTTCTTTTTTTCTTTTACTTTAATAAAATTTTTGTGTTTTGCAATTTTCTTCACTCGGTTATTTTCTTCTTATTACTATTGTAGTTGTAGAGTTACTTAAAGCGAAGTTCTGTCACGTTTTCAGTGTTCCACATATTTCGTCATGTACTCGGTCTGATACTCTTACTACGAGTACACGAAAGAAACCAGAAATAAAAAAAAAAAAAACACTTTAAATCATTCGCCAAAGACCTACAGTTGGTTGGTTGGTTGGTTGGTTAGCATAGTTGAAATTATAATAACTTAAAATTTTCATGAAAAATAGAAACACATAATTATTAGGAATTATTAAGAAAATTAAAAAAAAAAATATCTTCACGTTCCAATAAAACTGATCTTTGACCAACGCATATAAATTTAGCAGAACACCATTTTTCTTATGGAAATGCGATGCAACGAAAATCATTTATTTGAAAGTAACAAAAATTATCAACTTGAACGTACGTAGGGAAGCAGGGATGGATGAAGCAGAATATGCGGTCATAAGCAATGTAAAATTACAATAATAACATATATGTATGTATATGCGGTATACAAGAGTAGAGTAATTCGTAAAATATTTATAGAATACGAAAAGGTTTAAGTTTTTTTTTTTTTCTGCTTTTTTTTGGATTCTTTCTCTCTTTTATGTATATTCAAGTATAACGGAATATATTACTGAACCTTGACATGCTTACTCAACCGTTATTCATCATATGGCTTTTAAGTGTTTGTCTATTTCTCACAAAAGCACTTTTTCATATACGTTGGTGGCGCTTTTATTAAAAGGTGACGCTTGCAGTGATATTTCAAAAATAAAAAAAAAAATTGAAAAAAAAAACAACCGTATGATAATTCAATGCAATAAAAAGCAGACATAGAAAGGGAGAGAAATGGAGGGAAGGGACCTACAGAATGGCAGAGAAATTTTACAGGCCATTCTTCATAATAATACTTTGACATTTACATAAAGGCTGGTGCGGTGAAAAAGCGTTCGTTCCGTTCCTTTTTTTGACGACTTTAACTAACGGGAGAAATGACAATTGCGTCCTTTGCAAGATAAGATAGAGCAGATTTACAGAAACATTCGACTTTCATTCCATTAAGGAATGTTTTCCCCAGGGGTTCATTTTAGTGAAGTAAAAGCAGTTTAACCGCGAACCTTCACAGTTTGTCCAAATATTCTAATGAAATACTTGTGCCAGCGCAAATTTGCCATGGCTCTTAAACGACTCTGGATATAAACACATAAGGAAGGCTATAGATGAAACCCCGTATTTATTGATTACCAATATCTTCAATTAGGCACCTACAACCAACTTATACTGCAAAAAGTGAAAAGAATATTGCGACTTTCGCGAATATAGATAAGGTCGCGATTTCAATGATTACATGTGATCTTGGCATCAGCTAAGTATTTACGACTAGCTTTCCCAAAACGAAACCACTTATTAATTACATGGCCTTCTTGGGAACGTAGCATTACCGTCCGTATTAAAGGGTAAGGGAAGTTGTCTTCGATAAATGATCCCAACAAGAAACATGTTATTACGATGAACGTAGTATTAAACGTTCTTTAGCCAAAGATTAGATTCTAAAAGGAGATCATTAAATTCACAAACGTGAAGAACAAAAATTAAATACAAAACCTCGTTCGAAATTATGGTTTACATATGATATACAAAAATGTAAAATGGGCAGATGTATTTGATGGTTTAACGTGGGCACACTGCCTGGACGGTTTAATCCCATTGTGCCCGATGAAACGCGGGTTAATACTGCGTAACCGCCGCCCTCTAGAGTGTTAAACAATCCCTATAAGCTAGAGGCCTAAACTACACTGGAGGAACCAGATATATTTATTGCGCATGACTCAATAAACTCACTCTGGGGAGTGTTGAGGCCTATTATTACCTCTAATTATTCGCTTTAAGAATGATAGAAACGACGACCACCGCGATACCCCCGAAGGGCCAAGCGATCAGGACTCACACATTGGCTAACTGTTGCGTTCAAGATGGGGATTGGACATACTACCTTCCACCGCTGTTTCCACATGTATGTAAATATACACGCAGGATCTTGGCAGGCACTAATCCGCTGTACACCAATGCTGTCACCTCTACAACCAGGTACTCGGAACATAGTGAGCGGGCTCCTGACTCGCGTGGAACTTAAAGTTAGACTATAAAGCCTTTAGCCTCACTTTACGCGAAATAGTCACTCTTGTCTTCGGATCAACCAAACAATCCCGGCTAGCCAACACCGTAAAACGACGAAAGTATCTTTGTCCAGAATAACTTGTATGTTACATTCTAGGTAAGTGATTGTTAGGCAATTAATTACGATGTGCTGTGTTTATAGCACATTATATATTCATGCCCGTGTGGTAATACAAACTAAGAAAGTATTTGTTTGGAAAAATTAATTTTTTTGGGCTTATAGCCCGTTCTCTCCATATTTTATATTGATATATTTTAAATTGAAACTATCGACGATCAATATTATGCATGTATGCATATGATATAATATGGTTAAGAAAAATGAGAAATTCTGGCGTTATGTAATGCAATACCTTTTGCTGCAGGTGTTGCGTTGTACGTGTTGCAAAGAAGCTATGAATGAAATTAAATCATTTCTTGATCTGAACTGAACTCTTTTTACATTTTGCAATGTCTTAGAAAATACTTATAATTATTTCTTATAATATTATATATTAAATGGGTTTTATTCGGAATCGATATAGACTTCCTTATACAAAAGTAAGGTCAATTATTTATAAGGCAAAAAAAAAGAACGAACGCTGCAATGGTTGCGAAAACAACTCTTACTACAATATTTCACGATTGTCTTAAATTCGTAAAATAGGATTAAACAAAGGCATACTTGATTATAATTATAAATAACAATATTAAAGAGCTTTTTAATAATTAAAAATTTATTTTCTTTTAGGGATAATAAGAACTGATTAATTTGTTTATATACATTTGCTTAGCTTTAGTCGACCTTTAGTCCTTTCTCCTGATATCTGCATGCGTAGGTTTCAACTAAAGCGCATCTCATAATTCTCGTTGAATAATTAATTCGTTAACATTCCAAACATACATAAAGTTTAAGAGCAAAATAAAAAAGCTATAAATGTCAATCATAATTTCGGACATTAGAGTTATTAGAAAAATCAAAAGCTAACAAGCATTATAAACAAGGGAAAGACAATGCGCGGAGAAGTATTAGTGAAGCAATAATTAATTGCTTTTAAATTTATTGTAAATTAGAAGCATTTGGTATAAGAGATTTGATTGAAAACTTTTCATAAAATTTAAAAGATTCCTTACTATGGGAAAGACATCATTTTTTTTTTGCTAGTGTTGCTATCTGTGTATGCATTTATAAAGAACCGGTTTTATGCGCGAATAAAAGTCTTTCAATTCAATGTTCGCCATCAAAATGTTATGATGATAACGAATGATGGTTATTTTCAATGTCATGCGCATGAACAGTGTCTATATGTAATGCATAAAGATACAATACAAAGCGACAAGGCGCAGCCACAGACTTTAAATGGTAAAACGACAATTTTATTAAATAATCTCGAAATAAATAAAAGCGAGATTAAGTTCAATTAAATGCCTTGATGACGACGACCATTGCGATGGTGATGGTGATGATGATGATGATGATGATGATGATGGTGATGTGAACAGAGATACCAACCAGAAAGTCAGCGAACAAAGAATTGTTTGAGTTTAAGTGTATGTAAGTGTGACTGCGTTGAAACTATCCGCAAATTTTAAACATGATTTCAAGTTGAACGAAATGAAATGAAATGAAATTATTAACAGCCACTTGTTACCGGCTTTATAAGCATAAACAAAACCCATTGACGCTGCAACTTGAACTAGTTTGCCGATGTGTTTTGTGTGATGCTTTTTTATTATTAGATATTTTGTTAAGTCTCAAAACTCGATTGGCCGTCAAATGTAGATTTGATATAATGATGTAAAAGAAAAAGTGGAGGAGGTATAATAAAAGTGTTGATGTGATATTACTACTGTGTGTTGTTGTTGTTGTTGTTGTTGTTGAATAAATAATTTAATGCACAACATCATCCATAAGCGACAATACGAGAAGAGATCAACAATTGCGCCTTATATAGTAAAGACAAAAGAAAATTGCCAACATTTTACCTTGAGTTTTATTGAACGATAAGAAAAACAACAACAATGTTTTTTATAAATAATTCCAACACAGTGCGAAAGTTTTGTAAACTTTTTAACACACAACAACAAAGTGCAAGAAAGTAAAGAAATCTTTCTCACACGATATATAATCCTCAGTACGGCAGTTAGTTTATGACAAGATCCATATATATATATATATTATATATATAGCGAATGTAATAGCACCCAATGTATATCCATAGGCACGAACACACAGGCACGCATATGCACACTTTTCCATTCATTGAAGCTTTTATTCGCTTATTTACAGACTCAATTGTGCATTTGATGAGAGACAACAAAACCTAACACAACCAGCATTTGCGGTACGTGCATACGTGTGTATGTATGCGGTTATTATTACCAATTCAAAAGGAAACCCTACAATAATGCAACACATTCAGGAGAAAAAAACCAGCATAAGTTTACAATATTTTTTTTTTCTTTTTTTTTTATTTAAAGTATAACAAAGCCACACCAACATTAGTAAAAGTAAATCGTGGAAGAAGGAAGAAAACAGAAAAATCAAATCAAAAACTTGCCACAACACTTGAAATAAAATACCAAAAGGTATTCAGTCCCAGTCAGCCATCATCATCATCGTCGTCGTCGTCGTCGTCTTCATAGTCATCGTCATCGTCATCGTCGTCATCATCATCATCATCGTCGTTATCATCATTATTGTCATTTACAATGGTAACTGCATTTATAGTGCAAAGCAAGTGTTACAAGGATACAAAAGCGAAGATCCCGGAAGTAAACAAGGCATAGGAGTAAAACCGATATGTGCACACAACTACAATAAACCGCACTCCTACACATATACACCTACATATATTAATAATGCACACAGGGCCACCCAACAAGTTTATCATTTACCCCAAGGCATTGTAATGAAAAAAAAAGAAGGAAGACGAAGCGTATTCCAAAAAATAAAAAGAAAAAATGAAGAAAAAAAATTAAACTTAAACGGAAGAAAGAACAAAAAATATATCAAACACTAAGTTCCTGTTTAGGTAGCAAGCTTTAATAAATGCCATTAGGGCTTACTAGATTGTTACCTCATATTTCCAAAGACCAACAAATTCAAATACTGAGGTACATAATAAACAGGTAGAGAAGCGAATAATTCTTGCATAACACATGTTTTTTTCCCACCAAAAGGTGGAGGCATGTTAGTCTCCTTAGCTTCTTCGGAACGTTCTGAATCAGTCATCAATGACCTGTTAGTAGTATCAATGTCGGAATTATAGGTAATTTCGACTTGTTCAATTTGGCCGTACGCAGCAACCGCTTAAAAGCTTGGGAAATAGAACTTCAGAAAGGCAAACTCTCACTTTAAAAGGTGTGAAAATAAATTTGCATCCAAACAGTACAGACAGCTATGCAGTTTGGCCGCGCTAGAGTCTCAAAATTTGATCCGATCCGAATCATTTTCAATGGCGTGCGTCCTTGGCCCAAAATACGTCAATACCTACCGAATTTCATCAAAATATCTCAACATTTGTGATCTGCATACAAGACGGATATGTGTACCTTACGAGTTCAGATCGACTCAGAGAGTGACACTGAACCGGTCGGCGTCAAAAAAAATTTCAGAATCTGTCTCAAGTCTTTCTGGGTGTTGCAGACATCCGCACAAACTTAGTATACCCTTGTCCCACGATTGATGTTGGGCACAATAATAATAAATAAACGTACTCTAAAGAAAATCTGGCTCTCCTTAATTAAAAACAAAAAACAAATAAAAATATGAAGTCCACTAAAGAAATTACTAAAGTAAATATTTATTCTTTTTTTTTTTTAATTAAATATCTTTTTAATAAGGCAAGTTTTCCTGTGTTTTGCTTTAGTTTTCCTTACTTGAGTTTTTCTATGTTTTTCACAAATATTTTTTCTCCCGCCGACGTTTCGTTTATTTTAAGATCTGCTTTTCGTTTACTATTGGAATGTTTATTGTAATTCATATATCGGAAACCAAGTACTGTTCGCAAATTCTGGACGCGTTATGCAAATCTGTTTCAGCTATGCAGCAACGGAACGGTAAGAATTCCACTAATATTTAACACAAAATTGTTTATAGGATAGTGGACGCTTTACAGTTGCTCATGTGTAGAAAAGATACTCAGCTTATGTTTCTTCTTTATTATCATTATTCGTATTCGCGTTTTTTTATTAATGTCAAGTCTACTCCTGTTCACAATTTTGAAATTTTTTTTTTTTTTTTTTGAAAGATTATGGTAACAATTGTTATCCAGCGCAGTGTTAGGGGCGTGTTTTCGCCACGAAAATGAAAA
This sequence comes from Glossina fuscipes, assembly GCF_014805625.2. NCBI lineage: Eukaryota > Metazoa > Arthropoda > Insecta > Diptera > Glossinidae > Glossina > Glossina fuscipes. The sequence goes on from NW_023998458.1 coordinate 1,812,182, forward strand.
ACTCGACGGTGCAATAACGTCGCGATGATATTTATCCGGATTTACTCGAAACCAGTTTATATCTTGCAATCTATATAAATTTGGATTAAAAGATCGAAGACAGATTAAATCTGGTTGAGTGGTCAATTAGGCAAAGGATCTCAACTAACAACTCGTGGATTCACATCTCAGGTACAGTAGAGTTTTCAGTAAAGGCGTATAGCCTTTAGATACCGTAGATAGGCTTAGGTACCTTAAAGACTTTAGTCTAAGGATTCCTTTCTGGGGCTGAATTGATTAGAATAACAACAAAAACATTTCAGATTTAAGAAAACCCGTTCACCTTTTGAACAGCACAAAAATTCGAGTTTTCATTAACATTTAAAGAAAAGCTTGAATGATTGATAGTATCTGGCGGTTGACACACGTATCCTTTGATTTCTGGAACAATTACAGGCGTTTCTCGTATAACACGGTGCTTGTAAAAATTTGAATTTTTCTTTGACTTGCGTTCAATAGGGGGACTCCCCAACTTGATTGGCACTGAAAAATGAATATGCGTTGGAAAAGGAGAATTAAAAAGTTCTTCAGCTGCTCTTGGAGAGAAATTCTAAAAGAATTGCAAAACCGAAATAGGGAGGTATTTGCAACTAAGTGAGATAACTTTTGTAATGATGAAGACATAACTAGTAAAGAGGAGTTTCAAACTATCTTGAGAGAAAAAAAAAAAGAGAAGAGCTGTAATTTTCGATGAGAGTGACGATGACAACTTACTTTTTTCCTTACATAGTATGTGGGACCAAATTTCAGCTATCATAAAATTTTACATCTTAAGACGTGGTTTCGATATAACACCGTACACATTGCTTCTATTTATATTACTTCAAAATTTCGTATAACACGATTTCGATATAGCACGGTGCAAACTAAATGTGTTACGCGAGGGACGCCTGTGTTATGTGATAAGTAGTTGAATTCCTTCAAGAAATTAATTATTATTGCTATTACTAAAAATATTACTACAATCCCTTCCGTTATCATATTTTCCTTTATCATAACTTTATCATAACATTTGCGTCTTAAAGATATGTTTTTTAGAAACATGTTTTTTTTTCATTGGCTTGAATGATTTGATCCTTTAATTGGTCAAGAATGACTTGCGTTAAATGCGTTTATCCCGAAACCCTTGCTTTATACAACTTTATTTATTTATTTATTTATTTATTTATTCTGCTTATACAAGAAACTCAACTAAAACACTTTGACAGTCGAGTTCAGTTGACTCTTAAAGTAATTTTAAATTAATTAATATTAAAACTTAGTATAAGTATAATAAAACAAATAAGAAGGAAAAAAAAGAAAAAAGGAAAAAAGCATGTGCACAACTAGCATAGAGCCTCACCCACAACCGGTACCAAATTGCAAATGAACCCCTAAGAAGCCAACCGATAATAATTAACAGCGATTAATTTTCGAATCATAATGACTTTTCATCCTTAAGAGCTAGTTTAAGAACGACATAGGTAAGTCACGCGTATTGAGCAACGTTGCTTTAAGGGACTTTAAAGAGTCCGATAATGAGAATAAGTGATAGACGTCATTTAGGTTCTTGGAAACAACTCTGAGCGGGTTAAACAGCTCATAATTATATTCACATTGACTAAGCTTAACCAAGATAAAGTGCCTAGAGAAGCGGTTAGGGACATTAAAGCTTGTTTCACCAAGTAATCCACGCGATTGATTCTCTGCATGTAGTAGGTGTGGGACGTATTGTATTAATAATCTTTTCACCAATTCGTGCAATTACACCAAAATCTAACATACTCGGCGCATTCGTCTACTTGTTTTAAATCACTTGGTGCGCAGCGCTTCTTTAATTGCCTGACGGAATGATGACTCCGATGATGTCGTTTTTTGTAATTTTTCCATAATTTTTTTTTTCCTCTAGTATTTAAAGGTATTCTTAGTAACATCGTTAAATTGTACTACTTTTCCTCTTATCCCCAAAAAATTGCAAAAAAAATCTCTTTAATCTTTTAAACTGTTATGATGGTGATCATACCACCGAAGTTATAAGGCATTGTTTATTTGTACATTTAGTGACTTGAAAACGTTGCGTTTTTCATAATATATTTGATATCGAAGAGCGTTGTTATATGTCTGCTAGCGCTTTGCTTTTACCTATGACTACCGTCCGATGGCAATGCCAACGAGTGACTCTTTTACTTAGAACATGATAATATCAAGTTGACATTGAAAATTTCTGCACAAATTTAATTTCAATTTATCGATAATTAACTAAAATTAAAATCATTTTAAATGAACTAAAAAAATCAAACTGAAAGCAACAGCTCCACCAGCAAGATTGCACTTTATTATGAAAAGCAATTATAATAATAAGCGCTAATCAAGTTAAGTTAAAAAACACTCACGTCAAGTAGAGACGCGTAAGCTATGATAATTGCAAAAGGAAGAAAAAGCAAAAACAATGCCAAAAAGTTCTATTGCCAAAGTAAGAAAGAAAAAAATAACTAAAAGAAGAAGCAGAACAACTAAGAACATTACGTTCGGTTGCGATCGAAGTTTTTTTACCCATCACAGTTATCCTAAAATCGACTAACATAAGGAAAAACTTATATGCCCTATCCCGTAACATTGGAAGGTCGTAGGTGATTTTTTTTAAATTTTTCGAGTGTGTCTGAAACAGATATCTCCTCTTTTGCGATCATGGTAATTAACAAACAGATCTGATTTGATACTAATCAATAACGTGTAGGCGGGTTCAGAACATCTCTGAAGCTTGCTGCAAACGTTTTGACAAAAGAATGAAATCTTAATATTCCAGTACATTGAGTGGGCGGTGGTGGTTTGTTCCATTTTCGTAAAAGCGGTGCAAGACCACCCATAGAATGTAAATGTGGAATGTAAATAAAAAGGAGCAAATTTTTTTATTTTTGAAAACACAGACTTTCTTAGGCTAGGTAGCAGTCCTTAGGTGGCCATGTTCCCATGTTCCTGCAACATTTGAAGCTGATAGTTGCCTTTTTGCGATTAGGAGAATGTTTACTACAGGCATTACAGGCAGACAGACAGATAGACAGACATGCTGAAATGCATTTATATACATACATCTATGGGGCCTCTGGAGCCTCCGTGTGGATGTTGCAAATGTTTTCACAAAATAAATATAACCCTCGCTCTTCGGTGATAGATTCAAAAAGAAATCTATTCATCTAAAGAAGAGCAATAACATCAATCATTATAAATGTACGGAACAAAGTAATATAATTGAATTTATTATACATACATGCAACAATATACTTACTTATTATACTATATATAATATACATGATATATATATATATATATTTATATGTATATGCATACCAGTTTCTTAACATTTCTAAATTTGAACGAAAAAATATGAATAAATAAATAACTGATGATGGCTTTGTATGTATGTATGTATATATGTAGGTATGTATATATGTAAGGTTTGGAGAGACTTGCTAGTTGGATATCGGTTTTTATTTCTTTTTTTTTTTTTTTTTGCTTCTATTGTGTAAAATGCATTTGTTTTGTGTGTATATGCAACGTAAGCTCAGTATTTAATAATAAATGACGGCAATTGTAATATAGCGTAGGCGCGAAAAGATACATATATATATATATAAAGATATATATAATGTGTTAGAGACGTGACCCACTTTTGCTTTGTATGATTATAAATACAAAAAGGTATTATTTAATGCATAAGTCAAACAATCATCATCACAATCATTATTATTATTTTGATTGCAGAACACCGGTAAGTAGGCTCTTGAATTGTTTATAAATTGTCATGAAGACGAGTTAGAATATATTACTTGCTTGCACCTCAAGACCTAAATTTAAATACCGCTTGATAACGGATAACGGAGAATGGCAAACGTGCAATAGTGACAGATAAACGCGCTCGCTCTTGTAAATAGAAGATAAACGTTTCAACGATAAGGGATTGTTAGGTGAGTTATATGCAAAACGATAAGGAAAACAGACAATAGATATTAAGAAAACATTAGACCATAGATTTTACATATAAAATTACTATATAATCGAATTAATATTCAAATTAGAAGTAAAATTATAAAAGGGCAAGAAAAAGAAAGTAAAAATGATTGCAAAAAATTTCTATTCACATCATAATGGCTCTTGCATATGCTTATCGCTGGAAAAATCTCCTTTCTCTCTCTCTCTCTCTCTCTTTAATTATAGTCATGTTGTACCGTTTTCACTTTACAATTTACAGTTTATGCATGACGCTACGAGTAGTAAACGTAATTTCGATTAATAATCAGATCGAAGTGCCGTAAAAAGGGCAATAAAGTGATGTTAAAGAGGTTGGCTGCTTGCTCACATCATACTTTCTTCAAATGCATAGAAAATGTCATATTAAAACTCAATAAACTTCTTCTTCTTCTTCTTCTACGGCATCTCTGCAATCTCATTACCGTTTCGCTATTAAATAAAGTGAATATAGGTAGAGTATTCGCGCGCGTTACAAGTAACTCAAAGCCTTCTTCGTCTTCTTCTTCTGCTTCTTCTTCGTCATCTCTGCAATTTCATTACGTCTTGTCCATTAAATAGCACACTAAAGCAGACAGAAGTATTAAAACAGAATTCAAAGACTAAAAGTGAAAAAATGAACTGCTCAGAAGCAGATGTTCGTTGAAGGGAAAGCACATTTAATCAAATTTGTGTCGAGACCGAGTATATTGTGTGATTCAGAAACCTCATAGCTTATCAATAAAATAACAAGAATTTATTAGGTAAAGTACGCTATTTGTTCAGCACATTCTCTCCTAAGTTTAATACTTTCCAAATGTCTAGTCTCAAGGGGCCTTTCTTGAGGTCGAGGAGATCTTAAACTGGCACCGAACCATCTTCAAGTCCGAAGATTTTTAGATACTTGACAAGTGGAAACGAAGGGAGCCATATTGGTGATATGTGTAAAATGATTCCTTTCATTTGTTCATCACAGAAACGTCTTTTGGAACTGGCTTGGTTTTGTTCTTGAATTTCGTTGGTGCCAGATAAAGTTTTGTTTACGAATTTATTCAAACACTTAAAACAAAAGTTTTTCAGTGAAATTCTCCTCGTATACTTCTATCTGCTCGTCGAGCGAGTCGTTTCTTCCTCTCCTTCCATGTGGTTTTTGCCCCTTAACAACCTCACACCACAAGTTTGGCTGCGAGATTTTTGATATATAGGGACGTATATCTATTTTCTACCGACTATTACCGTATTACAGGTATAGGGATTGGTTATGTTTACAAAAAAAATTAAAGTACGTACATTTTGGTCTTCTGCCTGCATTTTGTTAAATCTTGAGCTCTTAGTTATTTAGAAGAATTCTTTGACTGCCTGTGCACCGGACCGGGATTCATTAGAAAGAGGGAACGAATAACGTAAAATTCTTTTTGCTTACACTAACCTCATTCCACAGCTCGCCTGATCAAAATGCAACTAAAAACGGGACTAAGGACTTTGAGTTACCTAAAGCTATGCAATTATTCCCTGCAGCACTTATGTTAACGAGTTCTAAGCAATTTATTCGTCGTTACACACCAACTTATTTTGGCCCATGAATAAATGGTGCGGATCGGAACACTTCTTACACAAAGCCTCATTTTGAATTTGTTATATGAATAACTGTAATATGCAGGCCGTGGCTTACTGTAGTGCATTTACCGGTTTTTAATAGAAGCGCATATATTTCTGTATTTCTGAATGTAACTTTTCCGACAACCGAACACATGGTCGTATAAATTTCTAAAATAAACAAAATCTTGAAGAGTGAAACTATTAACATTAAAATTTGTTAATATTTATTTATACATACATGCGTGGATACATGCATGCATATCTCAACAATCGCCCACGTATGCTTTCTGAGCACATTTAATCTCATTAGTAACAATTTTAATGAACATCTCATCCCCTCTTAGATCATTGTAATCTTCCAAGTTTTTGTTAATAAATTTTATGGAGGATTGCTTGTCTGCATCTCCTTAACTTAATCAGACAGATGACAGTTTGCATGTAAACTAAGGGTCAACGGCTATCGTATAAGTGTACGTCTATGTGTGCAAACAAACAATGAAAAATATTTTCAAAATTTTCGCTTAATTGACATTAATTCAATTGACTCTCATTGGTTGGCACCCCAAACATTTCAATGCACACCACACACACGCAAAGCATAATTTTATTGTGGAAATTTAAAAAATGAAATTTTTCAAGAATAACGAGACAACAACAAGAATAATAGCAGCAGCAGCAGCAGCAGCAGCAGTAACAGTAAATATAAACACAAAAAACGAGATGAAGCGATGCCATTGCACTTTTAAACAAATTCGCAAATTAAAGAAACAAAAAATAAAAACAAAAAATTAATTGCACTCTTTCACGACTATAGAAGAAATTCCTTAAAAAAATGCCAAAAAAAGAAAGAAAAGAAAGAAAAAGAAAAGTCAAGCTGCTCGCAATCTGTGGCGGAAAAGAACAAATGGAAAATAAGTGAGGAAAGGACACAGCCACAGCAAGAGAAAAACTTACACTCGGACTGGAGAATATGGCCGACTCTTAAATACCATTCCAATCTCTTGTAGAAACGGAGCGCTTGTTATTTTTCATTTCCTCCCTCTACCAAGGGATGGAGGATGAAGATGTACTAGGTTTCCATTCGCTTTTTTGATTATAACATCCACAAATCCATATGCGACCACGTCAGAGAGACTTACTTACTGGACAAATATTGGATTTTAAATCGATTTGGCCGGAATAATTAAAATGAAAATGCAGAGGTAAGCGCGTTCGTGTCGCTAGTTGGGCAGGGGCACAGTTCGACTGCAATAATCACAAACTTCATCAATGACCGGGCACTTGATCTATATAGCTAAAACAATCGTTCATACCGTGACTAGCTAACGTATACACTTAAATTTATTATTATCGATAGCATAAGCATTCAAAATTCGAAGCGTGTGAAGAGCATTTGAATTGCAAACCGAATGCAGAAGTGACAATGCTAATCACTGCCCACCACCGTTGAGAGCATTGGTCAGCAGTATTTGGTCAACTTTTTACTTCCCGCCCCCTTTTGATTACAGCTTCAGCGATTTATTTTTCAACTCAACAGCAAAAACATTTACCATAAGTTTCAACTAATCAGTTGGGATAATCACGCTCCGCAGTCAAGCAACAAGTTTTTCGTTTCTGTTGAAGTGATGAGTGATGAGCGATTGACACCTTTGCTGAAACCATAATGCCTAAGAAAGGCAGTTACACAGAATAGAAGCGGTCCTTTTGCTTTTTGCAGGCAAAGCAAGACATAGTAGTCACTGCCAACTGCTAAGGAGGAGTTGTTCGGAAATAATGCGCGCAACAGCGAAACAGTCAAACTCGATTACAACTCGACAACGAGCACCACGCGTTACGCGACTACTAAACTAGGCTCCTATCCCCAGCATCGAGGGTAATCGGAATAAATTGTATAAGTTCCTTAAAGTTTACTAAGCTCTCCTCGTCAAAAGTTTATTTAACTAATAAATAAGGCCCAGAAAATGGTTCCATAAACTATTGTTAACCGGAAAATAACTAATTGCACTTGTCGTCTGGAATACAAAAAAGATCACAACGTAATCTCTCCATTTTGAGCTGTTAGATGATTTCGAATATGCTTCACATACCTTCACGTTCAAATCTGTTAGACATCGTTTACAGAAAATTCATTCAATGAAATGAGTTGATGTCGTGAAGGGTACCAAACACCAGGATTGCCCATCGCACTTAATAAAAACCGACGAAGTGTATTAAGAGTTTTCTTCTTAAATCGTTGTACCCTTACATACCTACCTACATACAAACATATGCGCACCTATATCTATGCACATATTTGCTTTAATAGCCTGCGTCTTTGTGTTACAACAAAAACAAAACAAAAAAAAAAAATGAAAATGAAAAAGAAAACCGACGCAATTTTTTTTTCACTACTGCTTTTAGTGTGTGTTTGTGTACAGGGTCGCATACAAAAACAATTTTTTTACTTATACTATAGCATCTATAATCTGTATATGTGTATACCTGCCTGCCTATATATACTTAGATATTATATATATA
>NW_023998458.1:1820330-1914758 GCF_014805625.2 Glossina fuscipes
AAAAAAAGAGGAAAAGTCAACCAATTAGTCCAACGAGCCAGCATGCACAATTCAAGGCGAATTATTTATATATGAATCTCTGCATGTACAGGTAGGATAGAAAGAATAAATTTCATTTCATTGTTCGTAGCAAAAATTGTAATTTAGCTCGAGTAGGCAATGCCCGCCAAATCCTTTCGGTGCCATGTTTAGCTTAGATGCAGTTATATGTAACCCATGAAAGGATAACCGAAAAAAAAAGGACTGCAAAAAACACTACAATCGGACACGGCTCACCATTAAACGCCCTACTTTACCCCGTTTAACAGAGTTATTCATACAAAGACCTTTCAGAATCAGAGTTCATATGGGACGTCGTCGAGAAAAAGTGGTCCTACCCGAATCATATTCAAGGGCGACAACACCTCAATATATCATAGTTCATAAAAAGATCTTAAAACTTGCGACCGGTAGGCTAAATCGTTCAGTATATTAACGGATGAGTCCATCTCAAGTTCATTTGATCAAGATGTTGCATACATCCTTACAAATCCTCAATGCCACAAGTGGTGTAGAGTATAAAAAGGAGCATGTCAACCGATTAGGCAGAATGCTAGCGTCTTTAGAATTTTCTCCTTCCTAGTGAATGGTACTATATTGATATGGCTCAATAAGTTCGTAGGATAACATACAAGTGCCACTATTTATTTGTTAGTGCCAAACATGCATCGAAAGGTGTCAAAATTTCATGACATTTCAAACACTAGCTTGCAAATTAGGTTTGCTTAAATGCTTTGATTGCTTTGTTTTTGTAAACGAATAGAAAAATATGCATTTCGCGCGTCGCCTCACTAAACCACATAATAAAGGCCGACTTTACGGTCTTTAAGTTGTATATGAAGAAGAGCTAGTTTGTCTTATTTATTCTTAGTCTCATTGAGATAAGAAAAGGGTGATGTAAACTCAGTAAAAGCAACGTGATCTCACAGTTAATCAGAGGTTTTCCTATGTAGAGAATTAATGGAAGGAGAAAGCTAGGTGAGCTAAAACTAAACCTCAAATCAATAGAGTAAAGCGAAAATAGCAAAAATATGTATGTATGTGAAATGTATGTTAAAGGAAACATTTCGCATTATATTAATCGCAAAAGTATAAGAAAAAGGAGATATTTAAATAAAGTCCAAAACATATTCCGTCCGAGTCTTATAAACTCACAACAAGACACTTATGCAATAGACACTTGGCAATGGAAGCAACAGAGAACTTTTCGAAATTTAGATGATTTCAGAAATCATTTTCAGATATATAACAAAAAAGAAAAAAAAATGCACAAAAGTTAAACAAAGACGGCGGAAACTTGAAGTCAAAAGGGAGAAACTAAACGGACTCTGCAAACAGCGACAGCAAAACCGCACTAATAAGAAAATTGCAGACAATAAACGAAAAGCGTGGAATGCGAAAGAGCAAAAACAACACCATTCACTTATTTAATGCACACACTGACAGACTATAAACCATAGATAGAAATAAGAAAAAAAAAAAAAGAAGAAAAGAAAAAAAAAATAATAATAATAATAATTACAAAATGAATTAATCAAGTAAAAGTAATAAATGACAACAACAATTAATGAGGTTAAATACAACTCAATCAACAGACCAATCGACCAGCATCCATAATTATCGGCATTTAAATCTCCAATCTGTATCGGATTTTCAACCAATGCTTGGGAAGCGATTCCAATAAATGGATATATACCTCGAACTCTAAAGCAACGTCTTGTACTATAACTCCGAGTGTGTTGCAGGCTAAAGGAAAGCATTTGTGGCGTTTGCTTTGCTGGTCCATTGAACGTAACGAAACGTAATGAAAACTTGGCGCGTTCCCTTTTTCTCTGTATATTTCCCTTATTTAACGACCTTAACGCGTTTTCTATTAGAGTTTATTTTGATAATATGCATATACGTGTGTGTGCGTGTGTGTGTGTGTGTGTGTGTGTGTGTTTGTATGGGCAAATACATGATTTGGTTTAGGCTGATGATTAACTCTCGATTGCCATTTCATTTGCTCTTTGCGCCTAATCAGAAAACTGAAACACACATTCAAACATGGACAGATATCGCAAAATAACTCAATTGTCTACCTTAGTTGAACGATCAACAAGAAAGAGAACAAGAGAAACAAGCTAAAAGATCATTTCCTCTCCATGTAATTGCTGTTGTTTTGTTAGTGCTGTGATTATCAATGTGCGAGCTATTAGCGAATAAACAAAGAACAAGAAATTTTATGAAACTCTCCGCTTACACTGGTAAATTGTTAAAAATTTAAAACTAAAAAAAGTAAAAGAAAACATTTACCATTAAATATTTTTACGGAATTTTTATTTATATTAAAAAAGTGCAACACTTTCCTCTACCGTACATAACTTATTCAGTTTGTGTAAAGTCTGAAAAGAATGCGTCGAGAAGAAAGTGAACAAAACTTATAAATTCATTATGATCGCGAACTGCATTTTTCCGTTTGGAGATGGAGCATGCTGGACAGGGATATCAATGAAATTTATGATGTGGGGCAAACTCCATTTGTCAGGGGTAAATTCACAGCTGCTCGTTGTGCTGTGCACAAGTACTCGGGATTTCTTTAAGTAACGACCACGTGCTCAGTCATCTAATAGGAAGATCAGATACGAAATCGCAGTTTTAATGCTTTGCAACGAAGCCGGTAACATTGTCAAATTGAATGCTGTACACGAATCACGTTCGGATACAGCGCTATTACTAAAACTAGCGACTAGTGATGAATTGCAAACTCTGTTGGGCAGTGAAGAATGCTTCAGTGAAGCTCAAACACGCATACGTATGCGTGATTCACTTAAGGCGCTACAATTTTTGCATACACGCTCCATAGCTCACTTAGATTTAAAACCACAACATATATTGGGGATGGATGAACATATTTGAAGACGGCTTTAAATTATGCGATTTTGGTATTTCACGCGTAATTGCCTAAGGCACTAATGTGCGTGAAATTGCCCGTGCTCCAGATTATGTCGCATACGAGCCACTGTCACTGTTAATAGATATCTGGTCATTGGGCGTATTGGGCCTATATATTGCTGTCGGACTTTTCGCGGTTCGATGAAGAAACCAAAGAGGAACTCTTCCTTAACATTTCCTAACACATCCTTTAACATTCCGGATAAATTGTTTGGAGGCGTCTCGTCGGAAGCAATTGAATTCGTACGTAAAGTACTGCGAATAAAGCCTAATGATCGGATGACTACTGCAGGATGTCCCGAACACATTTGACTTAAGGATGAATGTTCTGTCGATAGACCCATTTTCAATAACATGGCCAAGCAGTTGAAAGCCGAAACCGGTGGACCACCAGAAAATGAAGAGGTTACCGATCGGGATGACGGCGTGATTAAAGATGTTGTGGGGAATGGCAGGCAAAGACTTCAAGCTATTAATGTTGTTAATTTGGAAGAGGATGATAACATTTCCTTCTCAGACAATAATAATGCAAGTCGTCAAAATGTTCATTACATCAGTGGTTATTCACACACAAAGCCAATGGTAAAAGATTTGGATAAATCTGTCATCTTAACAACAAACGTCACTTATGCAAGATCAGTTAAAACAACTGCACATAATATACTGACTTCGCGGGCAACAATACGGCAGCCCGTTTGCAACAACAGTTTCTGCATACACCAGGCAGACGTCATTCGGCGGATTCGATTCAAGCAAAAGAACCTTCTCCAATGGCCGCCGCAATTGTGATAGTTGGTCCATCCAGCAGCCAGTAGCACTATTGTATTTTCGACCACTAGTGGTAATGTTGAAACCAAGCATAAGTTTAATAGCCATGATACTGCCGACAGCGCACCCTTTCCCCGACGCATCTATCATACTTTAAGGTATACGTAAAGCTCCCAATAATGATAATTCGCCTACTTCGGTTAAAACTTTAGTTAAAAAATTCCAATTACATGGCGGTGATCAGCCATCAGCCGTACAATAATTTATCACATCTGGCGGTAAAACGAACAATGTATCCACAGTTACATTGAAGCCATCAAATAAGGGGAATAAAGGAAAGTTTAACAATGGTCAGCAACTTTCTACTCTGTCACCGTCAATTACATAGGCGTCGTGCTTTAAAACCTGTCAGGAAACCAAATATTACTTCACATTGGTTCCCTTCTCAATTCCGGCCTCCTTTAATACCAATAATTACAAAAGCACTTGCGTCTATTGTGTGACTTGCGGCCAGAACAATAGTAATAGAAACAGTAGTAATAATAATACAACAACAATCGCAACCAGTATATTGAACGGATCCACCACCGGATGCAGTCATTCGTCTTCCCCTCTTCTCGTCCATGCTAAAGATTCAACAACCCATCTAAATACTAAATGCCAGTAAACCTCTACTAAATGGCAGTGGCAGCAACGACAGTTCATCTAGCAAAAGTTCCACGAATGGTGGCGGTGTTGTTATGTCTTCGTCGACTTTGCTTTTTAATAGTCATCATCATCAGCCGTATCATCTCTCACCATCATCATCATCATTATTATTATCATCATCATCATCGTCATCGCATAATGAAGAACGCTATCCTACTGCAAATGGTATTAGTTTAGACAAAGGTATCATTTGGTAGCTGAAAGCCGGTAGGAGCAAAGTTTCCGGCTTTGGCAGGCGTGCACCAAAAATTTTAGAAAATGATTCCTTCAGACTTTATATCGCAGGGATATTCTGAACCTTTTATTTGCTGTAAACATTTGCGGACGTCTGTGAAGTATCCCTCTATTCCATATCGTTTTTAAATATTTTCAATCAGCGGCGACAAACGAAGGAACGAATAAACAAACTTATTGCGGCAGATTACTACTACGCTGCCAAAAATATGATATACCCATAACCACCGAGGAGGGTGCATAAACAACAGACGAAACAGCAAAAGGCAAAGGAAATCTTAGAAGGAACACAAGGAACTCTTCTTCTTCCCACTCCCTCTCTCTCTCTCTCTCTCTCTCTCTCTCTCTCTATTTGTTTCTTTCTTTCTTTCTTTTTCTCTCCCCTTTTCCCTTTCTCGTTTTCCTTCGGTCTTCCTCATCATCCTATCTGAACCACTCGTTCATCCTCTTTATGTCTGATCAAGAATTTTGAACATAAAATTTGTATTACTTTTTTCGTTATTTTCGAGATTAAATATCCTTAAAAAATATTTCTACACAATTTCTGATTTTTTGCATCGATCAAGGTCACCTCTACATGGCATATGCATTATATTAAGTCGAGAATAAGGGATAAGACAGTATTATTTCTCTCTAAATAAGTCTCTAATTTTTAAGGGAGATAAGTTATTGAAGCCATGCATTGTGTACGTGTTATTAAGTTTCAGAGTGCGTCCAAGTTAACGTTTAGATGCTAAAGTCAGTTAAAAATTCTTCACGCTACAGCGCGTTAATAAACAGTTTATAGCAAAATTTCCAATGAGACCTTTTTATTTTTCCTCCTGCGAACAAGAATATTTATCCATTTTATCATTTATCTTCCTTTAGTTAGCTTAGAAGAGTAAAACTGCAGTAATTGTTTTTTGAAAGCGGCCAAATAAAATTATATTTGCTTTCTTGCTGATTAGCGTAAATATTAATTTAATTTACATATACATTATGTAGTGAGATATCGGAAAGAAAGTAAAGCAAAAATAATGAAGAGAAGTATTTTCTTCACGTCATTCATTCGTGGAGAGGGGATCCAACAATGACACATCAAATAACAGAAGTGAAAACATCTATAATTTGATGTGAACTAAGAAGCTAAAGAAGAAGAAGAAAAAGAAGGAAAAGCGAGGAACCCTAATGTACTCTTAAGCACAACAGTTTGTTTTGCTTCATAATCATAAAGAAAACTGCAGCACAGCAGCACCATAGCATCGCCAGCAACGCCAGCACCGCTGCCGCTATAAAGTTGCTACACAAAGGATGGAAAATGATCAAAACACATAAAGCGAAATGGGAAAAGCAAGCAAGCAAGCTAACGTCAAAGGTAGATTGCAATTCTCCACAGTCTCTAAGACGCATGCGCTAATTGAGACAGACATTCAACTTGAAAGATGACAACGATACTTGTAACTTATGAAACGCAGAAGAGGGTGGATTAGTAACTTAACCATAGACATTATATAAAAACAAAGTATAATTGCTAAAGAATACGAGGAACAAGGGAACATTTGCTAAAATATATCTTGAAAAAAAAAAAAAAATGAAAAAAAAAAAATGTAATTAAAAAACAATCAGATTGTAAGCAAGACATATGTATATATGTATAGATATTTGTTTATAAAGATTTTGTAGAAATAGCAAAATATTCCTCTTCCCCCATCACTTTTTCAATGGAATGCAGGCTTTGCCAGAGAATAAGACAGAAAATTATTAGCATTTTTGACGAATTTTTTTTTCAAATTTATTTTTGCACAATGTTCGATTCACTTATTGACACTATTCGCAAAAAGTTTATAATAGTCGCGACGAAATACGTCGTTTCCCAAGACGACGTATTTCAAATAACTTTGACAAACGAATGGTCAGTATATGTTTGGAAAATCTTTTTAACCATTATGCGTTTATTTGTTTTCTTTTTCTTGTTTCAGCTAAACATCATTTATATATTAATTTAACCAAATTTTAGGAAGAAATTCATTTCTTTTAAAGCGAATGCTTTTTCTATATTAAAACCTAACATTATAAAAAAAACTGATTTATTCGTTTCACTTTTTCCGCTAAACCTTTGTCCCCCGAATTATATTTCCAAACCAAATCTTAAACAGTAAAAACACGATATTTTTAACCAATTAATTGATCTGAGCATATATTCTCGGAAAGGAGTACAAGAAGAGAAAGTCTCCATTTCATTATTTTGTTTTTGATCTTCGACTAACTCCCACTTTAACTAGCCAGTGCAAAGAAAAGAAAAAAGAAATATCATATCATTGATAGACCCAACCAATATAAGTTCTACATCCTATTGTGAAAAATCTCTTCTGGAACTCGAGATAAGAGACAGTTTCCCTAATTGTAACTATCGATTAAAAATTCATTTCTTTACTAAGCACTAAATGCTTCCATTTTATAAGATAGGGTAGGAATGGCTTTTACGATGACCACCGCCTAACCACCAGTTAAAATTCTAATTTGAAAGTAAAACAATTTACATGCCATGTAAATCGATCCCTACGATGTTGCAATATTTATAGAATTTTTTCAGATCGAAGATGGGAACGTAATTTTCGTTTAATCTCTGATAACTGCTTTGGGAAGCAGTTAAAAGGAAATTGTAAATAAATTTACTCGAACTTAATCAAAATACGTATTCTCGACATCTTTTCTCTAAAGCGATTGGTTAAACACAAGTCCGTGCTTTACCTAGCGAAGTCAAAGTCAATTATGTCGACGTTTATTGATCTGCAACAAAATATTTTTAAAAGAAACAAAGACATTTTATTGCAATCTTTTTCCGTTTATGAACAAGAAATTGCGACTTCCGAAAACGTGACTACTTAAACTATAGTTAAAATGTGTTTAGTTAATTAATTAATTAATTACTTCCCCTCAAAACTAACTTTACTTGGAAAACAAAAAAGCAGGCAATCACAAAATTTAAACTGAAACTATTAGGAAAGTTTAAAATACCATTCTTTTATTTTGATCTCATTCTTCAGGCCGTCTTCGCTTTGTCGGAATCGCAAGAAATGAATACAAAATATTAGAAGAAGATCGTAGTTTATTGGTCCTTAAAAAACATTTGTCAATATATACCAAAGGGAAGGCATCCAGCAAGAAATAGTCTCGAATCACGCATATCTTTAAATACTGTTATGTAAACACATGAAATGGATAAATTCGATAATCCAGACCTCGAATCACCTTCGATAGCATCACCGATGACTAGGAAGGCGAAATGGAAAACTTTAAGCAAACATCATCTATTCTTTCCTGGCCATTTATTTATAATGGCTTGTACAAGACGTTCATCGCAATATGTCTATCTATTTAGGAGAAACGGGCCACGTGTCTTCTCTAAGGAATTAAGTCACTAAATGGGATCTGAAATTCTCTTTCATCATCATCTTCATCATCATCTTAGAAACTTAGTCATAAACCTTCGCCTACCACAAATACTTGCTACTTCTAGAGGGACAGACCGCTCTGCAAATAAGCTACTTATATGCCGTAAACTTTAACGCTCCCGATTTTTCTGTATTCGAATTTAATTTGCTTGATAATAGCACACCGCTTGCTCTTTTTCTAGCATATTAATGGCGTACATTGTATCAAGTAAAAGCAAAAAAAAAAAATCCTTCGATATAATTCTACATAAAGGCTTCTACTCAAAAAAAGAAATGGGCTCGCGCTGACAGTCTTTTAAAAATTTATTCATTTTTTTGTTGTTGCCTTCTATTAAATGTGAAATGCTATTATTAAATGTATTGAAATAAATAAAAAAAAAATTAAATGTCTACCGCGAGAGTATAAAACTTATCAAGACTTTATCAGGAGGAGGGCAAATGTGAAAAAACATCATAAACCTCAACTGCTTATAGTTTTTATTTACACTTTCACTTTCGCTTTACTCGTTTCATTTAATTTATTATCAGTTTCGCGAGCAGAGCTTCAAGAAAGGAATTATTTATTAATGAAATGAGTTATCAATCATTATATTGCTATCGTTGATTAATACCAGCTGCAAACTTTTCAAACAGCAACATTTCGCATATGCAGGGATTTAATATATCAAGTACCCCACCCGCCTTTTGCTTCTCTTTTTTTAACGATTCTGTTTATAAAATAATTAAGTTTCATATGCGTTTACAGAAAACCCAACGAAACTCGAAATTAGATTGCTGCTTGCCTCCTAATCCGAATTCGGTTCGAAAGGAATGCAAATAATTATAGTAAGGGCCTTTTTCGTTTCATTTTAATTCCAATTAGAAAAAGCAATTCAAAACAGTACTTAGAACCTCTTCCTGCTCCCTAAACTATACTCTCAAACTAAATCCCCCCCCGTCAAAAAATAGTCAATCAAAATAAATAAGAGACAGACATGCATGAAGAACTTCACTTCTCTCCGCCCCTCTGTCCTACGTTGTATTGCGACTATCAGAGTCTTATGCATGCGGATAAAAACAGTGTAAAGTGGAGAAAATGATGACCTAAAGCGGAGTTTAAAAGTGACTTTGATTCATTTCCACGAATGCCAGCAGCGGAATAAAATTTTAATAAATACGAATCTAAAATTCGGTGCAATGTTATAAATAAAAAATTCAAGAAATCTTGAATGCAGAAAAAGAATTTCATTTATTAGCAAAAAAAAAAAAAAACAATGTAATGCAAGTGTTTACCAACACACACATGATAAAAAGAAAAACCTTAAAAGAAAATAAATAAAAAAATGTTTGTATAAAATTTTTCGTTCTACACTAATACACTTACCGTTTAACCATTTTGTTGGTTATACCGGAATTGTTTTCCTGTAGAGATCCAATATCGTCGGATTTATTATAATCCAGTTTTGAAAAAATCTTTATACGACGGAAATTAATTTTGGAAAAATTTTGTCTTTTTTTTTTTATATACTAACACTCTTTGGTCCTTAATTAATTTTTACTAAGCAAAACAAGTCACTAGAAGAACAATTTTAAGGTTTTGTTAGAAACACGAAAACAAAATTAAGTAAGTAGGAAAAAAATAAATAAATAACGGTGGTGGCGAAAAAGAAAAACTAGGCAGGAGGTTACATACACATACATACATTACAGTACAATGTAAATATATAAATAAATACTTATGTACATGCATATGTATATGTATTTATGTATAGAAAAATACAAAATAGATTTTAAAATAATTGATAAAATTTTTATGGACAACAAGAAGAACAGTCGAAAAGTAAAAGCCAAATTTATCTGTTTATATTTTCAATTTTCTTTTCCTATCTTCTACTCTTTATTATTCTTATTCACTTATTTCCTACTGCATAATGGCTTTTCAGTGTTGTTTTGTGCTGTGTTGTGTCGCGCGTATGTAGAGTTAGATGTGATTGACTTAATCATGTAGCCAAATAGACCACCCGCCCCCGCTGCAAAGAGCAGCATAGAGTATCTAATCAACAGAGCACTGGAATAGAACAACTTCAGAAAGCAAGAAAAAAACTCTACCTATGCATATATGTTTTCATATATGCATATACATATATACATATAAATATAAATATATGTACATGGATGCATTTTGCATTTTTTTATTGAGAAAAAAATGTTAAGAAATTTACTTTGAAAGAACTTTTAATCAATTTCCTTCTCTCGTTCTCTCTCTCTCTCTCTCTCTCTCTCTCTCTCTGTTTCTCACTCCCTGTATGGGTCTATATTCAAAGAAATTATTTATTAAATTATTAACTCACACATGTATATATATGCACTGCTTTAAACAACAAAAAAAAGGAAAAATAATTTCGAAAAAACATAAGATTTTCCGTATAACACACATACAACGATTTTTCCTTTTTTCCCTTTCTTAATTATCGACCTTTTTTGATTCATCCATTACTTATACAGTAATTTTATAATATATAATGCACGTATATATGTATATATGTAGTTTTAATAACAACATACATTTAACTTGAACTTTATTCAGTTAACATTCACTTTGTTTCTTTCTTTCTTAATTATTATTATAATTTTTTGATGCCTTTCTTTTTATTTTTTTTTAAACAAAAAACTATTTATTCACTTCCAATAAAGAGACATGAAGCAAGACACATCCGAACTACAAAATAAATAAAGATCAACTGAAAAAAGTAACCAATTAGTTAATTCAAGTTGCCAGCTCTATTAGCTATGATTAGCTGTAATGGTTAGATGATCTAGCAACCCTTACAAACAAAGCGCATAGAAATTTCTGTTTGCCCAGAACCATTAAGTCTTCAGGCTGGCAATACTGTACAAAAAATAATGTTTTTATTCCAAAGCGTTCAAATTTAAAGAGAGAGAGAAAAGAAACAGCAACAGAAAGCAAATTCATCAAAAAACCATGGGCAAATTTATTTTGAACAAAGGCTGCAAGTCTTCTTTCTTCTTTCTGTAAATAAACAATTGGATAAAATTACATTAATGACAATACAATTATACAATAATAATTATCATAATTGATGTGTCCGTAATACTATAAAGTCTCTTAAGGCACGTATCTGAACCACAGTAATATTAAGTATAGATTTCTATAACTCGATTTTGCGGTGTAGAAGCTTTTGGAATCACTAACAATCTTTTCGATATTGAACGCAACAGCATTAACAAAGTATAGTGTTGAAGATGATAAATACTTGTTGTCAGACAGGATTGAATTCATTGTCCGCTTCTGGTGTTTGAGAGCGGATGAGCTTGTAGAGAAAGGCTAGGTTTTTGATAATAAAGCACATTGGAAGATCGAAATTCAAAATCTTAAGCTAAAATGGAAATGTTCTCTTATAATTTCTTTCATTCGAGACATACATGGCACAACTGTTAACGACACCCTGCAATTTGTGGCCAAAACATAATCTACTAAACCGTATGCGTTGGCAAACTCGCGTAAAAGGAATAAATAATCAATTTTGAAGTCCAATCCAGTTGACAGTGATATATTTTACTTTTCAGCATTCAGTTCTGAATTTTAGTTTTTTGTTATTATTATTGTTATTATTATTATTATTAATTTGTTTATAGAAATATATTAAAAAAGTAAAGATCTAAAGCACTGGTATCTAAAGGCTGTACGGCTTTATTGAAAACTCTACCACAAATGAGATTTGCACCCACGATCATTGAGTTATTAGTTGAAATAATTTGTGTACTCGGTCATAGACGCCGATAATTTTTAGTTTGAAGACTTAAAGGAAATATTGAAGAAAAATTTAAAAATTGCTGCTTATCTTCATGTAAATAAATATTTATATACGTTTGAAGACAATTTAAGAATTATCTCTTCATCTCTTCATAGTGCAAAAATTAAAATTAATTTATGGACTTGTGATACGTGTTGGAAACGTATCAGTCTCTTGTGAATTTCGCGGGCAAAAATGTTACAACAAAATTATTACTTGCCAAACAGGTGGCATTTCATTTTTCAAGTTATTTGTTGCCTTTTGTTATTAGTGGCTTATAAAAATAAAAAAAATAAAAACCAGATAATTATAATAATAGCAATCATAGAAAAGATAGCAGCAAATAAATTTTTATTATAAATAAATCATGTCCTATCAATTGTATCGCAACACCACATTGGGTCATACCTTACAGGAAAGCCTAGACGAGCTTATACAGGTAGGTACATGTGCCATTTATATTTCTCACATATGCGTGTAAACAATATTGGGGAGCGTTAATTATCAATAAATTTTTCTTTAAAGTATGGCCAAATTACACCAGCCTTGGCATTAAAGGTGCTTCTGCAATTCGATAAATGTATAAATAATGCTTTAAGTCAAAGAGTAAAGGCTCGCGTCACCTTTAAAGCTAACAAATTGAACACATATCGTTTTTGTGATAATGTCTGGACACTAATGCTGAACGAAGTGGAATTCCGAGAAGTTCACGAATTCGCTAAGGTTGACAAAGTTAAAATAGTGGCTTGTGATGGCAAAAGTGGTGATTTCAATTAAATGTATTCGACTAAAAAAGCTAAATGATGATAAACGATAGCCTGGAAAAAATAAAGACTTCTGTTGTGATACAACGAAATCATTTACATATATATCCGTTGTGTGTTGGGGTTTTGTTTGGAATTTTTCTTCTTTCTGGAGACATTAAAATAACGTTCATACGAAATAATTAATTAATTATAATAATAATAATAATGAAAAGAAAATTATTGTAGTTGTACGTATACTAAAATTAAAATACATCTTTGAAATGTGGTACAAAAATTGACGAAATCTAAAAAAATCTTCTTGTCATTAATGAAAATATGAAAAAAGATATAAGCAAAATAGGTTGGGATTTCTGAAAAATGTTCTCTGTATAATATATGCGATTATCATTGGTTCATAAATATTAGTTCCTGTCTACTTGGATGTTTTTAAATAATTGTTTTCGGTATTCTCTGTCTAAGTGACTTGCTCCTTGGTTAATATGAAGTCACTACGTACCGATATGAAACGAAATTTACCTCCGACGAGGTGTATATCAACCTACGAACAAAATGAGGAAGAGATGAGGAAGATAGGCTTATCGGATGCGACTATGTTGACGGTAGTCAAGAAAAAATATACAGGACGGTATTTGTGATAGGAGTTCGCAGCATATTAACGTCGTTCAATATGCTACTCGGCACATATCCCGCCATAAAGTGGAATAAAGGCTCAAAATTATTACATGGCTATATTGACTTGGCGGCGGACATAGGACTCGACATTAAGGTAGTGGTTACCGACCGATCCAATCAAAATAGAAAGATGATGGAATGCTTCAACAATGGCATCTATCGGAAAAAAAACCAAGTGGGACGAATTATTAAATTCCGTCTGATATACGATTACATCCACCTCGCAAAAGCCTTCTATGGACATATGAAAGAAGGCAAGCTATACGACCACAAGATAACCGCAAATTTAAAAAAGCGTTATTGCAAAGACTAAAAAAAAAGCATACGACTATTGGCTAGATAAAGGTGTAGTACCATCGGTCGTGATTCCTGCGGATTTCCCCGAGTACATCGCCTACTACGCCAACGCGACGTCAGCGTTCATAAACACGGCTATGAATAGAAATATAGTCAGAGGTCCGATGGTGGAACGGACGTACAAATATATAAAGGCGGCAACAAGATTTGTAAACGTCTTCCATAGAAAGACCATCAACGCATCAAATTGGGAGGAGCGAAAAGGCGAATTAAAAGAAGCTTACAAATTTTTCCAAAGGTATTTAACCGCAACTCTGCTCTCCATCGAGAGACGATTTACGATAGCGAACTTCATCAAAATTGTAGACAAGTTACTACGTGCTTACCCTGACATTTCAATTGCAGGGTACAGGGTAAGCCAAGTTATAATAGGAAGGTTTGCGTGCAATATTGCTCCAACTTACAGGAAGAGAGAGGTCGGAACCTGATATCGAACTCTTGGCGTGGCGATTAATGGCGAAACAAAGAGAACATTGGAGGCAAGAACATGGAACGACCGGCGACTACGGACTCATCGAAACATTGGACAACAGAATCCCAAAACTGGCTGAGGAAGAGTTTCGGCCACTCGGCCTGGACAGAGTGGCATACAAAAACGTAAGAGCTCGCCGACGAACGCTACAGCATACCGTATATTTCAGGCTGATGACGGGGTATGCTGTAGGCAAATACATAACGGATGAAATAAAATGCCAAGCATGCTTAAATGAACTGACAATAACCAAAAAATTCGCCTACGCGGCCGAATTGTTACAAAAAATAAGTACGATAAAAACATATTATCGTGTAGATACCTTAAAGCGGAATTTTTGAAAGAAAAGGTTCAAAAAACATTTAAAGCCGTGTATAATATGGTATACGAAATTTGCGACGAATGTATGCCTGACAGAAATCTTGGAAAAAATATCCAAGTAACCGCCTTAAAAAAACTGGCATTCTTCAAAACGCAAGGATGCTGCGCAATTTGAATGGAGCACAGAAGAAAGCTGCTGGGTTATGATATAAAATTAGCGCTACGCGGCGAAAACTGGCTAGAAGAGCCGGTTTGCAACGTTTCATCATTCTCCAAGCAACTTCCGGACAATTCATAAGTTCATTTGATTAATGTACATTATTATTATATTATATTAATGTTTGTTAATGCAATGCAATGATGCATTTATTAAATTACTATAATTGTAAAATATGTATATATGTATATAATGGTGTAGGCCTAAAGGGGAGCCAGCCATTTAAGACAATTGGCAATGCGCCTGGCACGGTACCTCAAAGGTGGTGTGGAAAGCCGTGAAAAGAATGCCACCCACCGGAAAAGGAGAAGTACCCGAATTGAATGGGCATGATAGGACCTTAAATAAATAATCTTGCCGTAAAGAAAAAAAAATGGCTAATATGATATTCGTAAGGTTTTATATCCTTATTTCTCTATAAGTAGTTTCTCTTAATTTTCCGTAACCAATAGTGAACAACGAAGCATGTGTGCAATAAGAGCTATTTTTTATCATAAGAATGAAAGACGTGCTCAAGCAGATAATAACTCATCGATTAGAACTAATGGAAACCAGAAGAAGTCATTTCTATTGATAATCATGGTGAACGAAGCACTAATGTGTAAACAAGGGAGACATAAATACAAAAAACTCAAGCGAAATAAACAAAAATTATTAAAATTATGTTGCGTACCGTTTTGAAAAATCTTCTTTCGAGGTAAGCGTATTTCCAAAATTCTAGTACTTCTACGCTGTGTGTATTCGACTATGTTCAGAAAATTAAATCTGTGGACCGTTTAAATGTTTACCGCTTTGGGGCTATTTAAATCAATAAAAAGAATGTACAGTGGCGTTTCCCCTTAAATTAAAAAAAAAATTTATTGACTTCACGTTTAATATAGAACATGTATATATTTATTTCACTTTGCTATCTCATGAAATTATTCATAATATGATTTCTAAAAACTATGTTAAATTAATTGGCTAAACTATGAATCAGAAAAATCAAGAGTTACCGCATGAAATTTTTTCGTTTCTTTTGTAGTTGCTCACGAGAGACTTGCTTGAAAACGCGTTGTTTCGTTTGGTTTTCATTTAAATGTTTATAGTAACCGAAACCACCACCGCCGATACGTCTTTCAGGTCTCCGACGTTGCACGCTGTTGACTTTAAGATCTACAACAGGTGGTACCAGAAAACCGAAACTCTTAGCAACCGCTTGTAGATCCAAAGTATTCACATCGAATATTGTCTTCAATTGATGCGAATCATAAGCGCGCACGTATGATTTGAAAGCCTCTTTTGCCGATTGATTAAGGAAATAATTCTTCGCTATAAGTTTTTCCAACTAAAAATTGCGATAAATGTAAAGAAATAGTTATTCTCTTTTTCATTGCATCTACCTGTAATTGTATATCAGCAATTTTGCTCCACGAAAACTCAAACTCGTTTAGAGGAACTTTGGCAGCTTTTAAGTAACGCAAAAAGCCCAGTTCCTCAGGACGTAACATTAACAAAGCATGACCGGAACTACCAGTACCGCGAGCAGTACGACCTACGCGATGTATATATTCCTAAGAAAACAAAAATTAAATGTAAGAAATTTAAAAAAACGTCTCCAGATCCACCTAAGTTTTCAGCTGTTTGTTTGAGAAAGTTTTGAGAATTGCTGCCTCCGTTTGAAAAAAAAATAGCTTAGAAAGTAACACATTTTTTTTCAATAGCTTAACTTGCTGAAGTTTGTACGAATTCTTCTGCAATTTAATGCCTCTTCCATTGATTTCCAGCTCCTCTAAAACGCCAGCAGATTTGTTTAGAAAGTATTCATGTTCATTTAGAAGCATTTAGAAAGAAACTACCTTTCAGTATAGCTCCAACAAGACTGTCCTTAAGTAAATACGAGGCTGAGAGCTACTTGAAAGCTTACAGCGCGTGCTCCTGACAAGAAACTAAAAGTTTAGCGTATAGTTTTTGATACCAATTATAAAGTCATTTCGCAACACGTAAAGTGTAAAGCGTGCATGGCTGTGTTTGACAGATAGAACAAACTAAGAACAAATCTTCGAGTAAAGGCAATGTGGAGGAATACTTGAATGCAGGATAGCATTTCCCGGAAACACATTTTTTTTGAAGCTCGAATAGCATAATTACAACATTTTTTCCTCTTTTCACTCAAAAAATAAAATACACAGGCTGTTATTGCTCTTCAATTCGGAGAAGTAAATGTCCTACAGAAAACCTAATAGATTTTCCAAAAAAAAAAAAAAAAAAGATCCTCTATCGAATGTAGGCGCATATATATTAAATTATCAATTTTTTTTTCACTTTCCCTCCGCTCTTAAGCTTTCGGAAGACACTACTGAAAGCAAACTTGTATTTATCTTACCTTGGGATCATCTGGTGGATCATACTGCACAATCCAGTCGACTTGAGGTATATCTAAACCGCGAGCCGCTACATCAGTGCATAACAGTATACCTTCGGCAGCATTACAGAATTGAAAAAATGTGGTCGTACGCTTTGTTTGCTTTTGTTTACCCTAAAAATAACAAAATGACAAAAAAATTCAAATTATTCTGAAAATATTTGTTTTATAAACGGTTTAGTTTAGTTTAGTAGTTTAGTTATTAACCAATGCCTGTAGCAGTTGATTTTTACAATCGTTTTTTCTTTTTTCGTTTATTGAGTTATGTTTTGCGAATTTTCTTTTGAAATAACCAAATAATAAGGAAATTAATTAACGAAATCTAGGCAGATTGTCATCTTGTCCTTGTCTACAAAATTCTGAGGGTTATGTGCATGCAAGTTCTCATCAAAGTTTATGCCACTTTGGATGCCCAGTTGTTGTTTGACGACGGGTTGCCAAAAATATTCGATGTGTCGCTACCCAAATTCTCGAGATTACCTTTTATAAACCCTTCAAGAATATTCTAACTTGCAACAATACAATGCCTTGATGGATTTGTTAGAGAGAAAGAGAGAAAGGGGGAGACTGTTGAGAGTCTCTTAGCAAACTCCAGGAATGTGAGCTCAATCATCACTGCATTAAGTAAAACTTACGGATGTCCCGAGCAGCTAATAAAATCTCAAACCCACAAAATTAGTTCATTAGCGATTGAAGATACTAATTTAGACTCATTAACCACATTCGCAAATAAAGTGGTGAATATGGTCCCGCTTCGACTACTGTGAAATTTTTGGAATCCGAAAATCAAAATCTGCAGCCGAAGCTTCGTGCCATAATGAAGAATGCAATTGTTGAGAAAGTTTGCAATGATAACACCGCAGAGGCAAAATCGATAACAAAAAATGAACAAAAATTACGTAAGGAAGGCGCATCTACTCATAAGGAATTGCTATCTAATCACATTGGGAACGCCAGGTTATTGCCCGATTCTGATAAATTTTTTTATATAAAAAATATCAAAATGTTAGAGGATCATTAGAAATATCGTAGACCGTATTATTCTTAAAGAAGAGTACGTTGTGAGCAAAGTCGGGCTTTAAACAAAAAAATGTCTTTTTCTTACTTATGCGGGATACTTTTCGGACAATTTTCGCATATTGCATAACGTCTTGAGTTAAGAATTTGTAAATCATTGAGAAATGGTAAAAAGCAAGTTTCAACGGTTTTTCTTTAAAACTTACATGAATTGAGGTTACTGGCAAATCAATATAGTTGAATAATTCAAGATGATATTTAACAGACATGCAAGATGAGAAGAAAACCATAACTTTTTTCTTGCGATTCTTCTTCAGAAATGTAAATAGCACAAGATTCACATTAACGGAGGTACGATTATCCAGCCAAATGATGGCATTGTACAAAGGCTTACCAAATGTAATCGCTGCTTGCCAAATGTAATCTGCTTTAGGTTTCAACGATTTCCATCAATTATACTGTAAGCTATAACGCGATTGTCACTTTCTTAGTAGTTCCTAGTTGTACACAAGTTGTTCAGAAACAAGAAACTGTTTCAATATTAAACTCACATCGGCTGCGAACCCGATTGCTTGAGGAATGGAATATTAAAGAAATTATAACATCGTCCATAAGTGACAACATTTAAATCCGGGTCTGCATTTGGGTTATTTAAAATAGGATTTGATTTGATTAGATGAAGACGGAAAACATGGGCAATAGTTTACATATTTCCGAGCGTTAGCAGCAAATAACCCAAGATCATTAAATTACCATAAAAAGATATGTCAACTAATAGGCTTGATATTAAAAAGATTAAATTTATTTCCTTCCCCGAACTCAAAAATATTCATCTTTTGATTTTTTACACAAAAGCTGAACGAGTTTGGGTATTTGGGATTTTGTTAGATATCTCCTCAGATGGTTCTAGGAAAAATTTTCTTGCGTTAACAAAAAGCAACACAGGAATCTAAGCGAAATGTAAAGCGAAATTATATGGAGATGTTGCACATTTTCAAGGTCATTAGTCCACAATTTTTTACACGGCGTAGATCGTGAGATTGATGAAATGACATTCCGCAAGCCAATATTGCAAACATAAATAATGAGATATGAGTAGTAAGACCGATTATATACATATACGGAAATGTCTCCTAAATTAATGCCACATTTTTCACGATGTTCAGATCATCATGGGACGTCTTTGTTTAATGATAAGAGAGAGGAGTTGCAATTATTGAAAGCTGAGTCTGTGATGTGAAGGTTCGGTTTTTAGGAAGATCTTAAGACAAAGGTTTTCAAAACGAGAAACTATATTGAACTTTAACTTTTAAAATGGAATTTTCGTTTTATGCAGATCTCCTAAATAACTACATATCTGCCAAATAATTTTCATTGAAAATAAGACCTTAAGTCGGATTTGTATATCAACTAACTGTAGGACAAACGGACAGCCGTAAATCGAGTCCATTATTCATTAATGCTGTATTTAAGGAATCCATTATGCCCTCTGCCGCAAAGTTGGTTATCCGGGACTGCTTTTGTTTTGGTTAACAAAGACTAAGCAAAAAAAAAAAAAAATAAAATAACCGCTTTGCTATGGGATGCCCTAATATGAACAAGATCTTGACAAATGATTTTTTTTTTCTTAACTTTCACCAGAAATGTAAACATTTATTTAAACACTTTGTTATATAACAACAGAAAATATTTTCAAGCTTTCTTTCTTTTATATGTATGTGCACATAGTAATGGTAGATAGCAAGTATTTATTTGCAGTTTGCTTTAAAAGTAATAAATTAAATAAATTATCTTCAGCATATGCAACGAAATAATAAAATAAAATCTATAAAATCAAATACAATTTTCTTCTTCTTAATTACGTACAAAGCGTTGTTATCTTTTCATTTCCTTTTCATTATTACACACTTTACCTCCGTTTACATAGTTTACAAAAAATTGTACTCATCTTACAGTAACAGAACATACATTGTGTATGTGTGTAGATATGTGCTTATTAACATAACGATCAAGTCCTTTCTTAAAAAGTAGCACAAAAGAAAGAGATAGAATGCATAAAGTGTTTATTTAAAATTTACTCACTCTCCATTTACGCTCTTTATTGTTCTTTAAGAAAGAACATTTTTTTTTTTTGTCTTTGATGTTATTATTTTCAGCAACACATAAAACTGAGCCAACAGCAACTATCACTTTAATGAAACTTAGTTAATCAGTTTTTTAGTTGAGAGCGAACGTGTAGGAAGTTAGTTAGCTGTGCGCGCAAATTTAATATTTGGTTGATTGCTTGGTTTTTTTTATGTTAAAACAGTACGCTTCTTGGATTTATCTAGTTTTGTGCGACTAAAAATCAAAAACCCTATATATATACATATATATATATATATATATATTAATGTAAATGTAAAGGAAATTTATAAAAACGTCCCTAAGAGAATTTATATAAAAAAAAAAAAAAAATTTTAAAAAATAATATATCATATAGTATATAACAATGTGTTTAATCTTTTGCAAATGTCAAAAACCAATTGCTGAACCAGAGATACGTGTTATTTAGAAGTTTACACACCAAGCCTTTTTCAAAAAAAAAACCCAGCAAAATCACGTTTGAAATATAAAGAAATCAGTGAATGCGAAAAGTATCAAGAGAATTCGTTAATCGTTGCTTATACAATAAAATATAATGAAATATAAAAAAATAATGCAAAGAAAGCCGTTCTGTTATTGATTAAAACTAACTTTGAACCGCAGTACTTTGGACAAAATCACTCCTCCTCGTTGTTGCTGTGTGACGCCTGCTGTTAAAGTTTAATAAAAAGTGCAAAAATTAAAGTCATTCAACCTTCTGTTTAAGTTTGCGTGTTTGCAGAACCACAACCAGCCAGCTAGCTAGCTAACTTCCATCATCCAATCCAACACAAGACCATTATATGATTTTGCTTTGCTGTAACAATACAACTTCGCTTGTGTGTAGAGTAATTCTCTCTGTTTCTCGTTTCATTTTTTAAATTGTAAAACAAACAAAGTGCTAGAGGGGTAAAGAGAAATTATTAAGCACAGAACAAGAAGAAGTGAACCAAGATCAAAGACATTCATCCATGCAGTATAAAGATTTAGTGCTAAAAATAAATTTCTCAATTTAATATATATATAGAAGAGTTCAGCATACATATATATATATTTGTTAAATTGTTGCAAAATGGATTATATTGTTAAAGCATACAAAGATTGGAAATTGCATTCCCAGGTGAGAGACCGTGAAGTTTTTCTTTTTACGACAGCTATATAAACTAAAACCACACTCATAAAAAAAAAAAGAAAAGAAAACATATTATTATCACGGGTTTCAAGTTACGCATACGTAACGGAAGGAGGATGCAGTGCTTCGGTCATTTGGTTGATAAAACGCTGAAACGGTCATTATTAAGGCAACGAGATTCTAACTACAATGATTTATCCGGCTTGCTATGCATTTTGGGGTTTCACAAGCACATCTTCTTGTTCGACGAAAATTGAAGGGGACTTGATTTTTAAACATTACACTAATCAGGCATTATTTGAAACAGAGATAATTACAGGCATGTACGGTTAAGGAAGGAAAAATATCTCTATACCTTTTCCCTTGCTCAGATGCTATTTGCAGCTTTCATAAATATTTATGCTAAACTTGCGTCAAATTTAGAACTTAAGTAGTGGAAATTGATAATTCGGTTTAAAGCGTATTTAACGTTTTCATCAAACCCCTTACATGTCTGAATCTCACACCTACATCTTGCATATACATATACATATGTATAAATGAAATCAAAACCACAACAAAGAAATGCAAAATAAATAGTGACGTGCGAATTATTATAAAAAATGTTGAAATGATTTTCTCTTGATTTCTTGATCTTAACGAAGACTAGTATTTTTACTTGGAGAAATTTGTTCTCGACATAGTTAAATTTTCTTTTGTTAGGTTGTATCGGTATCGCCAGTATGTGTATGTGATATGATTATATTGCCCGGGTATTCCACAAACTAACTATGACTCAAACTGTTTTCATCTTCAGTCTTCTTTTAGCTGTAGTTGCGAGCGTGTGCCATAGACTATCTATTATTCAAATAGCCTTAACTATCTTAACCTTTATCAGATTTTGATAAACTTAAGTTTATTTGAGAGATAATTTCTATGGGCTGGGCATTAATTACATTTTGAAGAACAAATAATTGAATAAACTTTTTAAAAAATTGTCTCCATTATCAGAAAATTTTTACCATTCATTCAACTTATAAAATTTTGTCTGTAATCAATTTGCAAAACACTTTTCGCATTCTTGATTTTTGCCTCCGCTTTTGAAATTTTAGTTTGTTAGTTACGGGAGGACTAGCTTTCGATAAAACTACCTTCACTTAAAAATGATATATATGTTTTCAAATTACATCAATTTCAAATTTTTTTTAGATGCAACTTTTTATAACAAACAAAAAAAGAAGAACTGTCCATTTATCGTGATGACAGCGTCGAAAAAATTTTGATCAAAATATTTACAAGAATTCATTTCGATCAGATCAGTGCAATATACGGATGGACCTTTAAGAAATCTATTTCTTTAATTTGTGATTGTTGGCAAAATCTTTCCACTAAACATATACCTTGTAAAGACCTTCGAAGACTCGTTTTCTAACCTTATAGACATCTTGAAAGTACTTCGGGGAACGTACTATCAGTAATTTAATTTAATTTTTTTTAAATCTCTAGAGTAACCGTGCGGTTTACATTTAAACGAAAACCGTCTGATCTTGGTTTCTTGGTTGGCCAGCCTTCTATTTTTTGTTAGTTGTAGAATTAATTTCTAAATAAATAGTAGTAATAATAATAGTAGGTATGCCCATAAATTCCTCCTGTCGTTTGACACAATTCAAGTCTACTTAAAACTATACTTGCTACGAAGCTTAATAACCGAAATAAACATAATCATTACCTACGGACTTTTATCATTCATCGGGTAGCTTATAGAGCGAACTAGCTAGCGATCCATTTTCGCTAATCTTGAAGTTTGCTGACTTGTTAAATATGACTGCGTCAAGTTGAAGCTGTCCTAATCACAAGGAAACACAGTCTGGAAGGTGGGCGTTAAAACTTTCCCACCTAAGCTGAATATTATTGCCTCGCTTTTAACGGGGACGAATGGACGTATGCGACGAACGTATTCATAGTTCTGAAGAGTCACGTTTTTCTGCTTCTAACTGTTTTGCAGCTTACCGCATTTCCATTCCTTGCCAACATATTCATTTTCATAACTTCGGCTGCATTTTTGTCCAGACTAATCCAGTTAAAACCTAGAAAAATGCATTTCGAGCGACAATTTGTAAGTAACTCAAA
Organism: Glossina fuscipes; assembly: GCF_014805625.2. Classification (NCBI taxonomy): domain Eukaryota; kingdom Metazoa; phylum Arthropoda; class Insecta; order Diptera; family Glossinidae; genus Glossina; species Glossina fuscipes. The sequence goes on from NW_023998458.1 coordinate 1,843,834, forward strand.
CTTGCACCCTTCAAAAGCCAATATCTAAGTTATCGGTATCTGAAATTTCGGATAAATTGAGCGCGTCAAGTACGCTTTACGAAGCAGCCAATTCGAACGGAATGAATTTATTTGCACACCTAACAATAATTTTTTAGGAAATTATGCAATTTATTACAGAGTCTACGTTAGAGACAAGGCCTATGAGAGAATTCGAATCGTTCCGAATTTTTGAACAATAAAAACTCCTTTGGTTTCTCCTTTGATATCTCAAAACCTATCTATCTATTTATCTATCTAAAGAAAGGAAGAACTATAACTATTTACAAGAATTGCTTTTACGCTTAGTTTGTTGAACATAAGCATATCGAAACAGTTAGGCACCTGCTTACTGAGTGCAGTGGTTCAAGACAAAACTTTTCCTACAGTTGTTTGCTCTGTTGTTCGGTTGATTTAGTTTAAAGTTTTCATTTCCGTATGCCTTTGTTAGTTATTTTATTAGAATTTTTCTTAAAAACCAGTTTTCACATTCCATTTGAAATACGTAAATGAAAGAATACGCAAATGCTTATACCGAGTTAAACCTCTATATACTAGACAAGTCTAAGAAATGTAAAAAGCAAAACAAAAAAAATGTTGCGCCTATGCAATAATAGAGAAAGAATTAGTTTACTTAAAAATTAGACAAGTCCAATAGCGTTTAAAGCACTCGATCTGGACAAATGCATGCATACCCCTGTACTTTTTTGCATAGATTTGCAAGTAATTATCATAATGTGTGTGTGTGTGTATTTGAAATGCTTCTCTTTTCAGCGAATATAAAAATGTTTTATTGTCTTTGCTAGATTCCATAAAAGCAACGGGTTTTTAGCGCCAAAATTAATTTATTTACCTTTCAACGCTACAAGCAATGGTTGGCCGTAACATTGCTTATACTCTATATCGACTGTAAGAGGATTAGAATAAGTTCGTACGGAGATCTGCAATAATATTTCACACGATCTAATATAGATCCGCTTTTTTTTTTGTATGACACGAACGAATTCAGAATCATTTTCCGAATCTACTCAAGTCTATCTCGCTTCCGAAACAAAATTATTAAAAAGTAAGAATATTTCCTCTCAAGGTGCGAGGAACCTAACGAAAAGACTATTTTTCCAACCCCTCCCCTCCCAAGACCGTATTTAGAAATTGGCGTTCCAAAGTGATGCTTAGCGACCGAAGCTACGCATTGTATTTAGTGGTCTGTTCAAATTTTCGTTTGCGGCCGCTAAAAGGGAATTGCATGTGCGGAGTGTCTTGTTTAAGGACACCTTTACGAACCATACGAACACCATTGATGCTTGAGGTACTTTCGGTGCTTGTTTTTCCGTCAAAACATTAACATATTTTGAAAGCCGATTAGCAAAATGCGGTGCAGTTAGTTCTTCCAGAAGCAGGCGAGTAAATCGTGTATCCTATCATCCACAAATTTTCGCAAAATTGCATTTCTTCCTCGGCCAGGTCGCTTTTACTATGACGAGATAATTCTAAACTCCATGGCTTGATTTGAAAATTTTCCTAAGGCACGTGTTCTTCTCGTGCCGCAAACTTTATAGCGGCCATAGGTTGGCTATAGCGCACAAAAAATTGTCGTGATGGAACGCAAACATTAATAACAACAATAAAAGAGTTGGCTAGTTTCCAAACTTTGTTGTGCCAAGCACTGCTGCAAAATTTAACACTAAAATCGATCAAGTTGAAGCGTCAAAATGTAGTAAACTTAATATTTGTGACATAACCTCAAATGAAATGCTAAGTGAACGAACGGTACGAAAAGAATTTTACATCGATTTCTTGTGTCGGAGTAATTGCAAAAATCGATACATCCTTGTCCGTCCGTCGCTTGCCTTAAAAATGCGAGTAAAGAGAGTCTTCAGAGAACGTTTGCCTCGCTTTACTACTTTATAGTGAATAATCTGACAGTTGATTATTAGCAGAAAGAAAAAAATAAAAGTTAATGCGGAAATTCATGATAAATTGTGTTGATTCTGATAGCCACTATCGAAGCGTATTGGCATAATAATTCTATTTTCCTATTTGTAACACGTAGAAATATGTTCGAGGTACGTGCATTCGCCGAAAGAGCTCGAGGCCATATCAACAAGCACATACCAGGAGTGCTTCGAGGATTAGAAAAAGCACTGGCACAAGCGCATTATATCGAAAGGGAACTGAGGGGAACAAAATGGATGTTGATGGATAACTAAGTATTTTTCGAGAAAAATAAAAAGTCACCTTTCTTGTTGAACATGCCTCGTATATGAAGGATATTTAAAAAAAAAAAAAAGAAGAAAAATACTCATGTCCAGCGTATGGTCTTTATATGCTTATAACTCCAACTCTTCGCATTCTTGTCCTTCTTGCAAAAATTGAAATTTTACAAAAATTTCCGTAATTGTTGGGCAAATATTAAACAAGAGGATATTTAGGTCATTAAAAAAAAAACGAATAATAAACTTTCTCAGTTATCGATTCTCAGTGTCTTCTAAAATTCAGTGCGAGAGTGCTTTGCCCATTTTACACGTGCACACAAGCAACAATAGCAAAACAATGTTGCATTAATTAAAGTGTGCCCGAAGATCCGCCTCCATACAAATGAAATTTTTTACTTGCTTGTGTTTTTTTGTTTTCTATAAACTATAGATTTTGAACAAATAAATTATCTAATCAGATTTAATCAAGTATAATATAAATTAGTTTTCTATAATGTACATAAAAATAAAATTGCAATTTTTTTTCTTATTGTTTTTTTTTTTTTTTTTTTTTTTTTTAAATTATTTCTACAATGATAACAGATTTTAAGACATTTTATTACATTTTTCTTTAACTATACACTCAATACTGGTTTTTTTTTTTTTGTTTATTTATTTTTTCAATTTTTTTTTGATTATTATATTATAAATACAAGCAAATAGCAATGTGCTTGCAAAAGTAAACTAATTGGATTTTTTTTTATTTTTTTTTTTATAATAACAAACGGTCGTTTGATTTATTGGTTTTTGAAAGCAGTTTTTATCGAAGCCAAAGATCCTATTATTGCGCTTGTATTTATTTACATTCGTTACCAGCAAACAAAATACGAAGTGGTATATAAATCATGTTTCCTTTTGTTTTTGTACCAAGAAGTGCACGTGGGAAATCCGAATAGGACATTTAATAGATGATATAGAATGCATTAAGCTCTTTTTTAATGTTGATTTGTTATTTCGAAGTGAAAGACAGACTGCAAAGAGAATCAGGTTATATGCCTGTAATCTAACTATTAACTTAATTTATCCTTAATTTATATTGAAAAATTTAATTTAAAGTAGCACCAGGTATTTTACTCGACAATTTCTGCTGAATTAATATGAATGAATATCGAGTATTCCGGGCCGTTTACACAGCGGTGAACACAATGACACCAGTAGAAAACGCACAAAGAATATCAGAAGAAAACTATAATGCAATGGTTGATAATCGTGAGTGCTCTAGATTCGCCATATGACGAATTTAAGTACGTAGAAAAGCAGTCTTAATTGCGCCAGACAACTTCACATAACCATTGAAATCGTCTACTGAAAGTAAATAATAAACATCATTGAATTGTCGTAAAAGTTCATAATAAATCCTAGAAATCCTTGAGACAACCTCAGTGGAAGGAAATTCCTTGAGACTCTTCGTTAACCCTTCAGGGTTAATAAACATCATTCGCGCGGAAAGAGAAAAGAGTACATAATAAATCCTACATTTAGATAACCTAAGAGAAAGCAATTCCTTGAGACTCTTCAGGGAAACTTAAAATCAAACTTACTGAGCAGAAGCGAAGCCGAAATATCTCCTTGAAAAAATTTCATTAAGAAAGCTATTCCAACTTTACGTTCGCGGACACGTTCACAATAATGTAAGGGCTTGCAAGGCAAGCAAAAGAAATTCCCTTCTGATTGATTCAATCCTATCGACGCTGCTGCTGACGTCCGATCGTATATTAAAATTTTCCTGCTTTACTGTTCTTGTGAAGAATCTTGCCCTATATATACGGGTAAAATGTGTTATCACAAGTACTAACCACACGATCGTCAGTCTCTCTCCCTCTCTCTCTCTTTTGGAAAATTTTCATGTTCAAGACATTCGCAACCACAAGAGTCCATTGAAGAGGAAAATGTAGAAACCGAAAATGTGATTTTGAAAGTTATCCCGTATATATCAATAAGAAAACTAAGCCGTTTGCGGAAAATTGAACGTTTGAATACTATAACGCTACAAAATCCAGCCGACCAAGTTTCTACTTATGCACTTTAACTAAAATCTAGCGAGCATGGAGCATGTTTGGAGCAAAATGCTCCTAATTAGCGAAAAAATTTTAGACGATTTCTCAAGCTTCTCCGTATATTTTTGTCTTATAAAATTCAAAGGCTCAGGAATGTTTAAAACGTTTGGTATCTATGCCCTTAGTTGAGATACTCACATCAATTGGAACGGCAGGCATTATCCATTCATTCGCGAGCACCTTTAGCCTGATTAAACCATTGAAATAAAAAAAAGTCGTCCTACAACTTTTTGATTTGTTTGAAATTCAAATTGAAACAAAGAAAGAAAAAAGTAAAAATGTCGTTAAAAAACGTAAAATATCACATTAACAAAAGTCTTGTCGAACAGTCGTAAATTACCTCCATGTTATAGCGTAACTTATTCTTACTTAAAATCACTAAAACGATGTTGAAAAGAAAAAAATAAAAAAAAAATTCCCAGAAAATCTTAATAATCAGGATTTTAACCAATAATACAATAAACATACTTTCGTATACGAGGTTAAAATGGAAAGTCCAAGTTAAAACGATATCTAACAATAATAAAAGTCCGAAGAGTAAAGACGGCCGGAATAATAATGGACTTCGATAATGCACACAGTTTGTCTTATTTAAAATATAATTGCTATAAAGCTTAATAAGCAAAATATGCATCATCAATATATATAATCTTTTGCCGTTCGTCGGGTAGCCTATGGAAATTTTTCGGCTTGGAAACGAAATATCCGTCGGGCCATTGTCGGTCCCTCTTTAACTTTGCACATCTGCTGATCTAATCGCAGATCAGCTAATCTGCTAGATCGCATGACTCTGGGCCAGTGCTGATCAGAAGGCGAAGCAGATCCGGAGAATGTAACGGATGCGGTAAAACTTCCCAGCCTAGGGTAAAGATTATTTCCTGGTCTGTTTATCTGGAACGCGGACGGACGAATGCAGATCTAGATCGTTTTTACGATTACAACTACTTGCTTAAATTCTCGTGAGCCGTAAAATTCCAACTATTTCGTAACATCTCGTACCGCATTTCCTTTCCAAGCCAACTTCAGCATTTATTTTCGTGACTTTAGATGCATTTTCTGCCAAGTTATATTTTACTTTTTAACTCATTGTCAGTTCGAGAGCTTTTTACTTACATCTCGTGTATTATATACACATTTAAGAAATCTACATACTTATATATGTATTAAGAATATCATCATTTTCAAATATATAAATATAGAAGGAATGTATATAGAAAGAAACTTGTACTTAAGGCAAAAAATTGACTTACAATAAATCATATCCAGTCTTAGTTAATTGTATTCAGTTAATTATCTAAATCAGCCAGCAACCGACATTTGCAAATACACATATATTTTATAATACATAACAAAACATATATATTGCTTGCTGTGCGAGTAATTAAATTAGCAAAACAATCAGTTTGAAAACGAGTTATTAAGAAGAAAAAGCATAGACACTAAAATTTGAGGTACCGAAACAACGTGAGCTAGCTACTTGGAAGCTATTGCAAGTCAATTTTGAATCAATATTAAAATTTATTTACATTCAACGAAAGCAAACGAATATAAATACAGTAACAGTACATAGGATGTTTAGAAAACAAGAAACAAGAAACTCTCAATACAGTAGAGAACGATAATAAGAATTTATTCATTATATAATAACAAGTTTTATTAACATGTGGATTCGAAAATCACAACTGACTGCTTCAAAAATACAAATTTCTAATATTCTTTACCCTCCAATGTCAGTTGATTCTCTCGTAACAATTGAAAATCGAAATACATGAAAGAAATGCAAGAAGAATGAAAACGTTGGAACCATATTTAAGAAGTCCGTAGGCCGTTTTGAAAAGCCTTACAAACAAAAGGATTTATTAAAGTCGAAAAAAGTGAACCACGACTCAGTGAAGTGAAGTGTAACCATCAATTTCTGATTCCTTCGCTTTTATAAGTTGTTCTTCATATTCCGTAATTGAAATGAAACTAGAAGTCTAATGTAAGGGATATTCAAGTTAACCCGTAAACAAAATTAAAATACTTAAATTAAAAAATTAATTGCAATTGTTGTTGTACTGTTGCAGTCTGTGAAAATTACATATAAGGAAAGAAATAATTACGTCTGTTTATACTTTGTTGAAGGAATGCCTCGTGCTGTAATCTTTATTACGACAATTCAGATACATTTTACTCGGCTGAAATAATTTTTTTAAATATTTAAATATTTCTGCTTTGTTGTTGTGATTTCTGTACTGTGTTCAATTAAAATTATTTTAATAAAAAAGAACGGAAGAGTTATATACAAATTGTACGGTCAAGACCTCTATAATGCGGTCTTTACACAGCGTGGTTTCCTTACAATGTCCAGTACAAATATGGACAAATATTTTATAACAAGACTGCTTATAACGCCTGATATTTTCATATCATAACATTCCCAATAACTCGAATGACTTGAAAAATTTCAGTATGGCTGCACTTCTTTCATGCGTTTAATATGTGTTATTGAGGTTGAGGTATGAATCATTTCCAATTTCAGTTATCGGGGAATTTCCATAAAAGTGAGTAGCCAGTAAATAAAGCAACGCTTTCATTTAATTTATTACTTTTTTCTGAAGATTCTGGATGACGTGGTGCGAATTCATTTAAATGTGATTTTCTTATAAAGAGATTTCCACAAATCACGGCAATACTTTCTATATAATTTATTCTTTCTTTGAATTAATTTGGAGTTTGATATAACGTAGTGTTCACGCAGAAGGATAGGAACTAATTGCGTTATAGGAAGACTTGTCTGCTTAGGTGTCCTACAACGTAAGCCTTGAAACCTCTTAGAAGAAATTTGAATGAATTGCTAAAGTCATAATCTATATTTTGTTGCTGGTAGGAATTTATGGAAGAAGATGATGACATCTACAGCCATTTACCTAACTTATATATATAAGTGTATAAAAAAAGAGCATTTATCTTCCCTTGAACGCATTCTGACTAGTTTTAGTAAATTTTTAGAGGCCTGCCGTTCGATTTTCGCATATTTTTGAACATTTCCTGTTAATTCTTCGATATATTCTTGTATGCTCCCCTATGTTGTACTTTGTTTTTCCACCTAAACGCGTAAATACATTGAAATGAAACATTTCCAAAAATTTTTTTTTAAATAGAAAAACTTAGCTTTAAATCTTAAAATTTTATATTGTAAGCTGGTATGGAAAGCATGAATTTTTGAAAAAAAACTTTGTTGTTAATTGCTATACCTTATAAGCATAAGTGTTTCAAAAATTGGATTATTGAGTACTACCTTTATTTTCGCGTGTTTTATTTGTACTCGCAAGTTGCCAACACTTTCGATAGCCTAAAAACTCTATCAGCTGTTTAAACATGAGCTAAGTTCCATCGCTATTACAAATCTTTGTGTTGTGATACGTATTAAAGTGGTTTTGTTTTCATTTTCGGGTAGAAGAAAATTTGTGAAAAAATAGGTTTTCTTTCCATCCAAATCTTAATAATAACTATTAATATATTATATAGCGTTACAAAAAGAAGCTCAAGCTTTATCATAATACTTACAAGTGAAAAAACAAACAAGTATTTTAACTGTGGGCATTGAAAAAGCAAAAAAAAAAAACACCAGTGAAAGTATTTAGGTATGTTGTACCAAATAATAACTTGTGAATATTAAATAAAAAAAATACAAGTGATGAAAACTGCGCAGCCTGTCTAACTAATGACGTCACAGTTGAGCTTAATTATTAATATTACATATGTTCGCGGTGTTAATAATATTTTTGTTAGCGTGTGTAACGAACTGCTTGCTGAGTACACAACACACAATATTTAATAAGTGTTCATCTAAGCAACTATATAAACTATATTCTTATTAAAAAAATTGTTTTTGTTTTTTGGATCTTGTTTTGCAGTTTCATGAAATTGTACCCGATATGGATGATGAATTCGTGTTCGGTGAGAAGCAGTCAATTCGAGAATCAGCTCGATCATTAAAGAAGTATGGCAGTACTTGTTGTAATCATAATGTGCGAAGCAATGAAGCCTTGATACGTCATGACATTGAAAGGACAGATACATTGCAGGGTATTGCTCTTAAATACGGTTGCACTGTAAGTCAGTCATTCAACTCGTGCTTATAACTACAAAAACATTTGTTGATTGTCAAAGTGAAGTTAGTCGGTCGTTGTATTTATATTACAAAGCTTTTTATTGATCTTAACAAAATGAGGGCATATTGTAATTTAATGCAAATAGCAGTCTTTAGAATGAATTCATATTGCTCTGCTGCTAGGTGCTAGTATTTATATATTATAAAAAATTGTTTTTACTTCGCTTGACTATTTGACGAAGAAAAAAAAATACCTCAAAAATCTTGACTTGAAACCTTGATTGCATGAATGCTTTAATATCACATAAACCGTGATGTATGTGGTAGATGTTCAGATGTCCAAAAAGTTTTACTTAGATTAAGTGTTATTTAAAATATTTTAATATGCAGCAATGAGGAATGGGGGGATAGTAACTATGTCATTGCGTTTGTAGATATGTAAATTTCGAAATTTAACTAGCGCTAAATTCCATAACGGTTTAGCCATGAGCAATTCTCCCTTTAAGAAATATGCTAGTGCTTCACCTTTTGCAGTACACGGTTATATTAAGTTTGTGTCGAAGAACTTGAGGCAGTCCGAACTTTTACTATATCGATAACATCTGTCCGTCTAGTTTTCTTTGATGCACTGAAAATTGCTCGGATTGGATCACCTTTTTGGTCACGACCCGTAGAAAGCCTTATTGTGAAAACTTGTCACAGAAATCACTGCAGGCTGATAGGTGGCCCTCCATAGCTTCAATGATTTCAAAATCAAGAACTTTTTTTTTTTAAATATTACTTGTTGCTTGAGTTTCTAATTGAGAAAGATTTGCCATAAGGCGCATATAGACTAAAAGACTTCTTAATTGTCATTTTTATGCTCTTATAATACAGCGTTGATGGCTGCAAATATGCTGGATTTTCTTGATTACTTGAACTGTTATCACCTCAATTAAAGTGAGAAAAGTAAATACAACATCTCGCACAAATTTTGTGAGAATAAGAAAACAAAGAAAGTAAATGGAATATTCCAATTAGCGGCGATCAGTCCTTCACATTGTAAATCATATATTAGGCATATGTCTCCAACATACATACACGCACAATACGAAACACTTTAACAAAGGCATCATCACTGCCTTCTTTACTTACTTTGAGATCATCGCTCGAGCTTTCCTTATTGTCCAAGCGTCCAATTTTCTATAGTCAAAATTCGTTTTCGGCCAGGAAAACTTTGCGAGGGGTAATCGTTGATTTATAGTCGTTGTCGTCGTGGCTGTGAACGACTAATTAAACATTTGGCGGCACGTTTCCTTGCAAATAAGTAATGAAAGTATAAGGACTATAGTAAGTTTTGTGGCCATGCGGAAATTCATAGATTGTCAACTTTTCTCAAAAACAGGCCAAGGGTATGCTCTAAGATGGTTAAGTAGATATATTATATAAGACCTTGTTATATAAAATTACGTCAAAGTAGGACAGTAGTGCCACGGGATTATCACACAAGATTTCTTTTAGTAACTCAGGCGCAATAATGCGACAAATTTTACACAATTATTTACCATAAATCCGTTTATCTTTGGAAATTCTTAGAGAAATGTTAATCGGGTGGAGCTATCGCAACATTCTCATTCCACGTGTAAAAACGAATGACAGGTATCGCAGATCGAACCGCTTAAAGTATTAGTATTCATCTTTGACTCAAACCTGATCACATTAATGTTAACTCTTTATTTTTTCAAATGAAAGCAGGACGGAGAAATTGGTCCATTAATCTCTGTACATATATTATATGTACACAAGACCAACATATGAATTGGTTTACTTCAACATTTCTTCGCAATAAAAAGGGCATATGCTTTATGTAATTATGCTGTGGGGATTCTTGATTTTTACATATGATTTCATTCGTAACAGATTTAAAGCATTCGGAAATTGAATAAACTAGATAGTACCGTTAAATAGAATTCTTAATTTTTGTCCAACAAATTGGTCTAGACACATGATTATTTCTTCGAACCTCCACCTGTAATTTTCGAAGGAAAGGGCTTTGAGCCCTTAAGAGGTCATTCGATAATGAATCGCCTACAAGTTTTGTACTTCTTTACTCTGCTCTGTCGTAAGATTTCAGACGGACGTTACTTATTCCTCATGATCACGCCTTATGGATTGATCGAAACGGCTTTTATGATTTCTTTCTTCCTATTCATAACCAACGAACAGATGTGCAATCCTTATAAAGAAGTCTTACTGCTTAGAAGGTAGAAATGTTCCGAGTTGTAGAATAATCAATGGCAAACGTATTAATTTCCGTTTATTATTGAATTGGTTTCTTTTGAATTTCTCACGGAAAACTCGAAAAGAAAATCCTTTAGTTTTAAGATTTTTGTAAGAAGGGCGTACAACACTTGCAAATCTGTCTTCTGTGTAGAGCCCACTGAAAGATTTCCTCAAGTTCGTCATACGAAGGGACGCTTGTATTCGCGTTAAATAAGAATATTTTCGAAATTTGATGGTACTTCGACTTAGGCTTTGCTTATAGAAATAACCCAAACCTTTCAAATAGACGAGTTCTGCTTGAAGCCATTTCTTTAGCGTAACACAAAAACCAATTCAGACAGTGTTTTGATTTATTATTCACATTCATAGATCGGCTTATGGTTCTCCATATACGGTCTCTCCATTTACGCGATATCGCTCGTCTTTTATAAAAGTTCAGTTACTAAGTTCATTTACTAGCTTGTAAGTGGTTAGATGGAATTTAAGCAATATTCCTCGTTTCCTTTTGCATTACTTAACACATAATTAATGAAATAAATATTTAAATAAATAAAAACTTTTTACAGACTGAGCAAATACGTCGCGTCAATCGTCTATTTGCTTCGGACAGTTTATTTTTGCGACAATTTCTACTGATACCCGTTGACAAGACATCATCATACTTCCCGAGTGTTACTAATAATAACAGTGATGAGAACAATTCATTAGATTCAAACAATGCCACAGACTATAGTTGCGGCGGTGATCCACTCAACTGTACCTCTTCATCACTATCGTCAGAATCCGCCTCATCTTCAAGTACCTCTACAGAGAATTGTTCGCAACCTGCCACCACTTTGCCAGCACGACCTTATTCCATAGCTGGCGAAACGCTTGCCCAGGTCGTTGCTGAGCAGCAACACAATACAAACGGTAACAGTAAGCAAAGCAAATCATTGGATTCGGTTGCTACCGTAACACCTGAGGAAGAAAATCGTCGTTGCATTAATGAATTTTTAAATAAAATCGATAATACAATTTCCGAGTCGCGTAAATATGTGGAAAAGTCAAGAGAGTAAGTTTTTAAAATGAGCTTATGTAGAAAATATCCTCAAAAAAAAAAAAAAATGTATATATACATACATATATATTCCCACTTCTTTAAAAAATTAGAATGCTTTCGGTTAGCCAAAGTGATGATGCCCTTTTTGCCGCTACTGCCGTTTCAGTGCAACGCCATCCTAATCATCTGAATAATTCGTATCGAAAGCAAGCTTCTCAGCAATCATCAGCAACAGGGGCAACAGCAAATGCCACAAGCCATCATCATCATATACGGCACAGTTCGACAGGCAGCAGTAATTCGGATACCATGCAGCTCTTAAATACAACGCAAATGCGTCGCGTACAGAATTCTCTGAAACGTTTGGAAAAACAACAAGATGAATTTTTCGAGTTGTAGCATACACTAAATAAGATGATAGTAAAACTAATTTATGATATTATGATTCTTAGAGCAAACTTATTAATTTAAACAAAAAAAATCCTGTTCTACTACGTATGCATGTGGTTATGCTGAGCATACCAGGCCGCGTGGTTTCTACACTAAAGACAATCTTTACAAATTTTATTTTATTAACTTCTTTGAGCTTTCGTTTCCGTATATACTACATTCATTCTTCTTAGGAGTTGAAATTGAGAAAAATATGTTTTCCATACATTTAATCATTCTATCTACGAGAATTTAAATAATTCGATTTTGTAAAAAAAAAAAATTTTCTAAAGCTTTGGGTATTATTTTTAAATTTTATTTCTTAAGTTTAAAATATAAATAAGTTTACTTTAGCAAATTCTACTCAATCTTTTAAAAACAAAGATCATGATTGATTTTTACATTTTCAACCATGATTATTTTTTCTATTATTCTTTATTCCTTTTGCGATATACTTTTATTCAGTCTTTTAAATTTTTAACATATGCATGAAAGCATTTGTTTTTTTATTTTTTTCTTTTCATTAATTTAAATAAAGTATTACTTTTTTTGTCTTTTCTTTTGAAGAAATAATTTCGTTTTTTATTTTTTTTTTTTTTTCATTCATTTTTCATAAACAACTCTAGTGAATATACTAAATCATATCAAATTTGAATACCTTTAAATGAAGAGTCTTAGAACGCTAGATGGTTCTGTTCTATTCGGTCGAGATCAACTTGAAAATTTTTGCTAATAAAATGCACCGAAAATTATGAAAAGAAAAATTAAGTCTTTATGAATAAAACGATGATCGAAAAAATGAAAATTCCATCAAGGCGACGATCTGTCAAGCATTAAAGAATTTTTAACAGTTAAAACTTTTTTACTTCGCTAGTGCTGGTGAAATTTGTAGCTTTTTTTATACCCATAGCGAATTGTTGTGGGGATCTACTACCAAAGGATTTTGGACTGGGGTCTGGTCTTGATTGACACTTTCTTATAATATGCTTAGTTAATTATCAGCTTCCGTCTAAAAGAGTGTTAAAAAAAAACAAAGTCGGTTACCTATCAGAAAGTTGGAACAATGTGGAAAATGATAGAACATTGCGATTGGTAAGTAAAAACAATTCCTCATCATGCGAGTGAAATTTTCTTACATCTCTTCCATTACTATAGCGATTAAAATAAATTTAATTTGATGAAATGAATTCCCTTACTAAGAAGTAATGTTTTTAACGCCCCGCACGTTCTCAGAAAAATTGAAAATGTTGTAAGTAAAACGCCTTCAAGGTCCCCATTCGTAACCCCCACAAGCAGTAGGTGTTTTGCTCATTACTCATAAACTACAGCAAATAAATGTACGAAAATTTGAGCGCATATTCAATGGACGATGCTTTAGCATTTGTTCACAGATATGGAAAAAATTGACCATGCCTACCCAATATCAAGCTTAAATGTTTTTTCCATAACTTAATAATAGCGCGGAAATAAGCTTCAAAAACCCCGTAAAGTACACAAATTTTTGACCAGTTTCAAATTTGGAATGCAACTGAACATTTCTGCTTTTCCATCTGTCCATCTGTCTGCTTTCGCAACTTTGTAGTATCTGTGATAAACATTCTCCCTTTAACGAAAATGAAGATATCTCCTACAAATTTGCAAAAGAACTTGGTGTTGATCTAAACTTTTCAAATGACACGCCCACAATTCCCCACAATTTGGAAAATGGAAGAAATCAGCTGCACTTACTCCATATGTTCTTTTACTTCTTTTCCGGATCGAATTTCGTTTTATTATTTGTCTTGTTTCTCGGCTACTGTTGATTATAGTAAAGAATAGGATTTAAGATCTTAAGAGTTACAAATAAAATTATTTATTAAATTATTGGTAAATTTTAATAACTTTGCGACTAACGATGTATCAATTTTAGGTCTGAGTGTGTGTACAAATTCATAATCCCTTTTATATATATTCTTCTGCTTAATAAAAGTTGTTCAGCAAAAAGTAAAACCTACAAGGTCACCCGAGCCATTTAACATTCTGCTCCATGCATCGTGCATGTAATATAATCATGAAGGTACGAGTGGCATATCTAGAAAAGCGATTTTATGGGAACGCGTTTACAAATGCCTTTGCTCTCGTCCCAATTAAGTGGTAATATGAACTTACTCTCAATACCACTTGTTATAATTCTGCATAAATATGCAACACGTAGTAGATCGTGGAATAGATAAACGTGTTGTTGTTATCCCAAATTATTTTCTGAATCGATTTAAGCATGTATGTCCATGCGTTCGTTCTACTTAGAAGTTGCAATTTTCCATACTAAGTGTGTTTGAAAAATACGGATGGGATAGGATCATATTTTAAAACCCTTTCTCATACGAAATTCTCTTACAAATACACAAGCTATATATGCTGACGTAGACGTAGAGTCTAATTTTTAATTAATGAAAACTCATCGTCCACGGTAGTTTGACATAACAATTTATAATACTGGCCTTGGACTTGGAGCAAATAGGAGACTAATTTTGGATCGCTCGTTCGTCCACAACGTTGTTATTTGTTTTAAAGTAAGTTTAGAAAAATGACACGATTTTTAATGCAGCCAATATGCTCCAACTCCTTAAAAAGACATATTTTGCTTTGTTTGTGTTTCCTTTTTGTTAACAATAGCTTATCGTACTCTCTATATACTATAATACGAACGAACTATAATGACATATGGAATGCTCTTATACTTCAATAAATTCTAGACTTAATTTTTTGTACGTTTTCTTGCAAACAGTTGTAATCCCATAGCTTTCATGAACTTTTGTTATAAACTTGTTCTGCTTTGTGAATTAATTTGACATTTAACATTTTTACACGTAGTAGTCCTCTTGTGCGCATTAATTAATTGGTTAACGAGATCGGATGGAATTCTTGAAGTGATAATATCAGAAGCAAATAAAGAAGATATACAACCGAATCGTGACAACTTATAATAATAATTATGTCACGAAGTTTGGTCTTCTTAATACGGTTCGTATCACAGGTTCGTGGTTTTACTTACAATCAATTTCTTTTAAGGTAGGATTATTTACAGTTTACTTAGTTTGACAGCATTCTTAACTTTTTTTTCGATTCAAATGTTCGTTCCCGACTGACTGTGCCTTCCGTAAACATTTTTACAAGCATATTGCTATTAACTAAGTTCATGGCTTCATTTCTAATCCGTCAATTCGCTTTTCCCCTAATCTACAGCTGCATGACGCGCCACGAATTTGCACTTGGGCTCTCCCTCTCTCGGAAATTTATTTTCTGGGAAAATCGGGCAAATGCTCCGGTTTCAAAACTCTTTCTCTAGGCAAAACTTGCTTTCAAAAATATAATAGAAGGACTTTAGAATGCATTTTATTTTAACGATACTTTGATTTTTTTATTATTTAAAAGATGCTTTCTCTCCTTTTTATATTATTCGAGGGAATATTTAACAAAACAACGATTATTTACACAGGGTATTTTTAAAAGCAATTGCGTTTTTCTTTCCTTCAAATTCACTGTCGAGTCATCAATAGTTTTAATATTTTTTCAGAATTTTGCAAAATCTTGACACGACTGACATCGATGCTTTCCTGATATTCGGTAATATTAGCTTCAATTTGTATTAATTGATTTTTCATCGGCTCAGTTGATGATTCGGTGAGACTAGAATTAAAAAACATACATACATACAGACAATTTCTTTCATCATTTAATCCTGCATTTCCTTTTTTCGTACCTTTTCTCTTTTTTTAATTCATTGGCTGCCTGCGTGTACGAATCCCGCCACATGGTATATTCTAATTGCATGGCATCGATGTCTTCGGGAATAAAATCCATTAATTTACCCAAAGGATTAATTGATTTCGTAAGATTCTGTATCACATCACGCAAGTTATTCATATTACGAGATGTCGTTTGTTTCGACATCAAGT
Organism: Glossina fuscipes; assembly: GCF_014805625.2. NCBI lineage: Eukaryota > Metazoa > Arthropoda > Insecta > Diptera > Glossinidae > Glossina > Glossina fuscipes. The sequence continues at coordinate 1,859,931 of NW_023998458.1, forward strand.
TATTTGCATTATCCTAGAAAACATGTAAACAACGCGGACTTGTATAAAAGTAGTCAAGTGAAAACAATGTAGTAAGCCACGGCCCGTTTTCAAATACCCTATACCTTCCTGTAGTTATTGATGTAATGACTTTTCCAAGGAAAGCGTTTAATGCGGACCAGTTGAAAGTGTGGTCCATTCCCAATAGCGCTTGCCCTTGGCCCAAAACACTTCGGAATTGCACAAAATTTCATCAAAATATTTCAAAAATTTGCGACCTGTAGGTTGAACACAAGAAAACAAGACGGACAGACAAGCTTACTTCCACTAATTCAGTTTCTGAATCGATCGGTATAATAAAAGGTGAGTCTATCTCGAATCGTTCTGGCAGGTGAACACGTCCGCGCAATGTTAAAGTATCCTTGTGACACAAGTGGTGTAGGGGATAAACACTACAATTAACTGAAAAATCTAAAACTAAAATCTAAAATGTAAAAAAAAAGAGTTGGAGTTTAGTAATAATAAGTCGGGCGGACTGATTATTATTTGTCTTTCATTTGATACCTTTTCATTCTTTTCCATTCCCTTGGCACTCGTTTCTTGTATTAATTCCTTTTGCGTTTCCAATATCTGTTGCACTAAATGCCCTTGTTGTGCGGCTTCATCAACTTGCTCGGCGTTTTCATTGCCTTTTTCGACATAGCTGTCAGTTAGGCTTTGGGCAATTGTCTGAGTGTCTGGATTTTCAATTATTACCAAATTTTCACCATCGTCATCCAAATCTCCAAATGTCTCTAATTTAATATTAACACCGGCTAATTTTATTTGATCATTCGGTTGCAGAACGATTTCAATATTTTTATCTCGTCGACGGGGGGCGCCTGGCCGAGCTGAGGGTGGCCGTGCACTAGGAGGTCTTAAAGATGTTCTTGGTCTACTGCCATCTTTGGAATTTTCGCGGGTGAAAGTAATCTCACGTTTTACTTCAGCGTTAACCACCGGTCTTGGAGGAGATGGGTCAATTTTTTCTAACTTTTCTTCTACTTGTCGCTTAGTAATTGGCTCTGACCGGTCTATCGCCACTTCCTCCGTCTCTTTTAAAGATGTTGCAATACTTTGCTGAATTTTGTTTGCCGAGCGTTTCCATTTCTCCGACGACTTCAATTCAATCGGCTTATCTTCAGAGATTAATGGGTCTTTCACAACTTTTTTGGCTAAAGCTTTCTCTTCTTCTTTTTGCGTTTCTATTATGTCTTTGGTTTTCAAGATTTCTCCATTAGATATCATTTTAGGGTCAGTAGACTCTTCAATTATCTTAGCTTGGCTTTCTTCTGTTTCAATCGCTTTGGCTGACGGTTTCTCAACTTCTTCTTGAGAAGCAACTTTTTCAAAAAGTTTAGCTTTTTCTACCAAGTGCTCGCTTTCCGTGTCTTTAGAACCACTCGCTCCTTCACTATCTGTTTTCGGTTTTAAAACTTTTTCTCTAGCTTTTAGTGTTTCTTTCGATTTAATTTTCTCTTTTGATGACTGCTTCGTCACTAATTTTGTTTTAACTTTAGCTTCCTCTGTCGACTTCTTCTTTTCCTCTTTAGAGGATGGCTTACTTAGTCCTTTGATGCTGGTTTTGATTTTATTCGATTTTTCATCTTTGATTTTAATATCCTTTTCTTGGGACTTTGGTTTTAACTTTCTGTTACCTTTAGATTTATCTGCATCTTTACTTTTCTTCGTTTCGACTATTTTTGCAACCTCACCATCGCCGGACCTTTGCTCCACCGCTGACTTCCAATCCAATTGCTTTTCAATGATCTCACCCATCAATTGTAAAAGTTCGTTCGTTTTTTCTGATTCAAGACCGGCCACAATTTTCGAAGCACGTACCGTTAAATCAACTTTTGTAGTTAATTCTATAGTAAAAAAACAAAAACAAGTAAGAAAGTTAAAATCGGCCAGGACTGAATCTTTTATACCCATCGCCGTTTACCCCAAAAAAAGACAAAAGAAGTAAAAGAACAAAATTATTCCGCTATATAATATGGTGTGCGCGCACCTGATCTCTTCAATTTTCAAAATAAAAGTTTTTGTGGCATAGGGGTGTTGATGCTGTAGGCATGTCCTTGAAAAAGTTTAAATCAATTCCAAAGTCTTATGCAAATTTGTAGGCGATATCTTCATTTTCGCTAACGGGAGAATGTTTACCGCAAATACTACAAAGTTGCGCAAACGGACAGATGGACAGACGAAAAAGCGGACATATTTAAATGCATTCGAAATTTGAAAATTTGCATACTTTATGGGGTTTTTGAAGCTTATTTCTGCGCGTCATAAAGGTATTGAAGAAACAATTAAAGCTTGATACACTATAATATTGGGTAGGCGTGATGCTTCCTTCTTGGCGTTGAAAACGTTTTGACAAAATGAATATACCTCCTCATCCCTCGGTGATGGGTATAAAAACGTTACCAATTATTACGATCCGCACAGGTAACTTACTAACAACATCAATCATTTTTTGTAAAAATCGCATTTTTCCCTCACGATCTACGATATTTTCGAAATTTAATTCTTCCGGCGTGTACAAGCCCGTAAAAGAGCCTGTCTCACGTATAACCTAGAAATAATTGTAAAAATCTCATTTTCTTTAATATCGGATCAACGTTTCATAGATTTTTACCGCATTAAAGACGTCATGCAGAAAACGAAACGGTGGCTTCTTCAGCAGCTTTTCACTTAATGCCGGTTTTTTAACATATTTACCCAAAGTTGTTTGAGTGAGTTTTATAACTGAAGGATCTAAGACGTTATCAGCCATAGTTTTTTTTTAAAAAAATGCCTTCTATTAAAAATGTTACACTAAAAGTAGAACATGTTTAAAGGAATGTTTAGTTGTTAGTCGTGGCAAGGGATTTTCGTATCCTTGGTAACTTGAAGACAACGATGCCACACAACTTTTTTCCCTTTCACCCAATCATGGTTGAAAAGCAAATTTAGTCAAGCATGAAGGACGTTGATAAGAAGGGATTTATATGCAGTAGGAATAATTTCAAGGAATTTTAAGAAATTGAAAAAAAGGAAAGGTGTCACAATACCTTTTTAAACCGCTTGTGATACGAGGATATATCAAGGATACGTCCGGATAAATACAACACCCAAAAAGACATGTGAAACCGCCATCTTTCATTACACCGATCGATTTAGAAACGCGTTCTGAATTGATCCAAGTTCGTGTGTTCACGATGATCTATTAAAGAAGAGATTTTCATTTTTGGGCATTGGGCTTCTCGCAATTTCATCGAAATCGAAAGAAGCGTGTGACGATTTTTAAGGACTTCTTGATTATTTCTAACCAAAGTGACAGGCAGCGTCTGCTCTCGAATAAGTTTAAGTTGGCGCGTTTTCCTCGCTACCAATCGTACCCATTCCCCCGACATGTTCTATTCGACTTTGTTATACCCTACACCGTTTGTGGTACAGGGTAAATTAAGCGTACGCACATTTGTAATGTGTATATTTTCTTGTGTTCAACGTACAGGTCGCAATTTTTTAGACATTTTCATTAAATTTGGTGCATTGATGTCCTTTGATCTAAAGGCGAGTGCCGTTAAAAGTGGTTCGGATCAATCCGCATTTTCGTTCACTTCCCTTATAACGACTTATCTTGAAAATTAGTTAAATGTATTTCGACAAAGCTATTAGTATGGAACATTTGGTTCAGTTGTGCTAACTTTTTGAACCTCCTCTCAATAACCTCCTATACAATTTTCAATATTTCTTGGTGAAAATTGGTTCGCAATAGTAAATTGACAACGAATTTGAATTGACCGAATTTGAGCCACGTAGGTCTAGTTTTTGGATACCATCGCTTAGAAGAACTCTCAGGATATGCCAAAAGGGTCTTATATGCTAGAAAGGCTTCAGAGTCAATATTTTATAATGAAAATTCGTTCATGCCAGTAGTTTGACATAATTGTGACGAAAATTAGTTTATGGTGGCAATTAAGCCAAAAAATTAAAGGCATGGAATTTGGATCAGGTAGGTTTATTTTTTCGACGCTAACATATAGAGGGTTTATTACGAAAAACAAACTCTCAAGAAGGTATAATTTTTAGTTTTTTGTGACGGAGATGGAAAAATAAAAAAATTTTTGCCTGACTTGAATCAGACGCCAATGTGATGTTTTGGTCATTCTCCACTATGCTTTCTTGGGCTTGCATGACAAGCATGCCTACGCATGAAAATAATGTGTAATTGTTGGCGAATAAGTGCACTAGACGAAGTCATCTAGGATATCTAAAGTCAGCCTTGCTTAACTATAATGTACTTACTTGTTTCTCAAAGACACAATGAATTTTAATTGTGCTTTTTATTTTTATTACTTATGGATGTATTTGATCTATTTCAAAAGTGTCAATTTTTGGCATACTTATACCTCGGTTTTAAATACTATCGAAAGGCTCAAATAAGGCTCAATCATAAGCCCAGGTCTAGCAGTCGAAAGAGTTCCTTGAATACATTAAATACATACATGATTAAACCTTAACATTAATTTCTTAATTGCGTGTCTAGAAGAGAACCTGCGTCTTCTCAGTTTCTCAATCCAAATGCTTTTTAAAATTATTTTTCGAGAGATTCGAAGCTAATTTTAATATGCAAAAAAATTCAACCTAACTCGAGCAACAGGAAATTTATGGTACATAATTTCAATGGGTGTAGTATTTTGCTTAAATTCTAGCGAACAAATATCTTATGGTCAGTTTTGGATCATTCAGCATCTTGAGCCTTGTTGGCGTACACGTTCCTTTCCTCAAGACAAATTCTTGTTAGGCGAATGTTTTCGGCGTAACAAAACGATATAATCTTTAACTTTCTCTCATTGAAAGGTTAATTAATTATTTTAATCACGAATTCTTTACTGTCAACAACATTTCCTATTGTTTTAATAAAAAGCCATAAAAGTTACTTTGATTTAACTGTTCTTCTAAATTTTTTAAATGTACTTTATTGTGTACATCATGTTAAATAAATTTCATGTTAACGATAGTGTTGTCCGCTTATTCTCTAAACTGTTATAAGTCTTTCCAAACGCTGCAATAGAAATTATTGCTCATTATTTTTAGAAAAAGGATATATAAAAATACTTATCATACACTCAATTTACAAAAGTACGTCTTACGTATAATAAATCAAGCATCAATTGTTCAGATTACTTTGAAGGTAAAAATTATTGTCAGTTTTCGAAATTTTTTTTAGTTAACTTTAGTTTTTCAATTTTTCTTTTTCGCTTTTTACGGTTTTATTATTATCCGTTTTGTTAATTTGTTTCGAACTATTAGCAGATTTGTCTGTTTTTTTCTCCTCTTTGTTCTCATTGGTATTATCATCGTTCTCATCATCATCATCGTCGTCGTCCTCGTCATCGTCATCGTTGCCTAAAACGTATTCAATTACCTCATCAATGGGATAGTTATTTAAAAGTTGTTTGATTGAGTCGTTATGTATAACCACGGTAAACAATAACTTGACATATTCGCGCATCCGGGTACCTAATGTGTCAAATACAGAAAATAACTTGATTATTATTTTCAATTTCACGAATTAAAAATTTTTTCTTTTTATAAATTTAGATTCGAGTATTAAAGGTTAAATTTTAATTAAATGTTAAAGTTACCGTAATCCCACTCCTGATAATTGTAAGGATCTTTTGATAAATCGTGACCACAATTTTCAATGACCTTGCATAGGACCTGAAAATGAATATTTAAATTTACGATAGTTTAGGGCTTCCTTTCTCTTCTCTAAAGCTTACTTTCTCCTCTGTAGTTTCAGGCCAACCGAATTTTTTCAATGTAACATTATCCACTAACATATCGAGTAGTTTATAAACATTATCTTTGAGTTTATAGTCATCTTCGCTTAGCTCTTCATCCTCTTCAGCAAACGTTGTTAATTCATCATTATCAGCAATGGCAGCAGCTAAACTTTCTGCCAACGATTTTTTCTGAGATTTTTTAATGGATGCCGGTACAATTACACTATTTGGCAAAGTGTGAGTGGTTATAGGCTCAATAATACCACCATCTGATTCCAAAGGTATAACCGTAAATGCTTCGTTCGATAGTATAATGGTTTGTCCAGTATTGGCGGAGACAACCGACGATGTGGTTGGCTGGTCATGAATTACAAATTCTTGCAAAATTTGGACTTTATCGGACGAAGCAATTGTTCCTTCATCCGCTTTTATTATGGGTTGTTTATCATTAAATGTCTTAAGATTGCTGCTTACAAGATTTGGTATACTAGTATCCACGATTCGAATAATCTCAGTATGTGGTATATCATCATTACTTTCGATTTTTATAATTTTCGGTGCTGGTGGCGGAACTTCATCATTTTCTCTCTCCCATTGCTTTGATTCATTACTAACGGTTGGCCGTTGAAAAGGATCTTCATTAACAAAATTTTCCGGATCTTCCTGATGCACTTTGAGTATATGAAATTGTAAACTCTGTACAGAGTCAAAATTTTTTTTACAAACCGCGCAATCCGTACGATTTTTAATTTTTCGTTTCTGAGCAGGAGCTAAGCATACGAAATGATCTTTTTATCTTAGGGAACAAAGAGTCAATAATCTTGCAATAAACTTACTTAAGTGCGAGCCTTTTTTCATATGCTGAGTATATTCACTTTCAGTTTTAAACGATACTTTGCAAGTCTCACATCTATGAGGGTATTTTGATCGCCCACGGCGCTTACTTAAAACTTGATGATCCCTAAAATGACGTTGTAATCTGAAATTCAAAATAATATTAGTTTCTTTCTTAATAGAATAGAAGGCAGCCAGAGAAAACAAAAAGCTAGAGAGAGAAAGAGAGAGTATTGAAGCGAAAAATGTCTGGAAATATATTTCACCCTTTGCGGCAATAGGAACACATAAGAACAACATAGAAGAAGAATGCAGAATGTAGGAAGAACATTTGGTAATGCTTAGTACGACACAAGATTTATGTGATGTTTGAAATCCTACATTTTATATATGACTTGACAGCAACTTTTAAAGTATTTTTCAATCCTTTTTTATAGTTTCTTTCAACATTTTTGCCTTATAAAGATCTATTAAAGTATCGATATGTATAATATCCGTAGCGCGACTGCAGAAGATCCCATAATTTGTTATACCAATCGATAAAGAAGATGATTTAAATCTTCCTATATGTCCGACTGCGTGCGGTTTACAAGTCGAACTTTTCAGATATTTTGATGAAATTTGATATATTGACTTGTTTTACCTCAGGGAAGATGTCTATTGGAAATGTACTGGATTGGGCCAAATTTACGAGCAGGTCTCACGCTTAACGCTGCATTTCTCTACCTAATCTAAGGTAGCTAACGGAAGCTTCGTCTTCGCCGGCTCTTACCTCTCTTCACTAAATCCCTGGTTAACATTTGACTGACTCGTAGCCATAATTCTAATCTCAATGGACATAAGCATTCCCCCAGAATTATATACGGATTATAGAATCTCTTGTGTCTATTCTACAATATTAAAAATGATTTAATAAATGTCCTATTTCCCTTCTACTCCTTGGTGATTGCAGTAAATGAATGCTATACGAATCCCTGTCATACGAATGGTACTCACTGTTTTTCGGTTTTAAACTTCTCGGGGCATTTGTTGCATTCGTAAGGACGTAAATGAGTTTTACTGTGATTGCGTAGTTGCACTCCTTGTATGAAACTTTTTCCACATTCATTGCATACATATGGCCTTTCACCGGTATGACGTTTCATATGACGGTTTAGCACTTCCTTAACGGCAAACGATTGCTTGCACTAAAGCGTATGAAAAATTTTCCGTTTGGGCTCAGTAGGACAACATTTAAGTTAAAATCAACTTACCACAGAGCATGTATAAGGTTTTTCGCCGGTATGATAACGACGATGCTTTTTAAGGGCCACTAAAGATGGGAACTTTTTCTCACACAAATCACAATCGAACGGACGCTCTCCCGTATGAGTGCGAGTATGAATGCTATATACACAAGAGACGATTAAATGTTACTGAAACACTTAAAAAAAAAAAAAAAATAGCTTACTTTAGTGTAGATAAACTATAGAAACAATTCTTGCAAATGGGACACATGTATTCGGGCTTTTTTGTGACATGCGTACCTAAATGTTGTTTGAGATGAGCTCGTAAATTATCTAAACGATAAAAGGCTTTATCGCACACTTTACACTTCATCGAGTCGTTCTCATTAGCCGAGCAAGATGAATACTTCTGGTGACGATGCAAATGATAGGAACGTGTAAAATCTTTACCACAAATTTTACAAGCATACGGTTTGCCACGATTTTTATGCTGTTCCTCATGCAATATCAACAAGTTCCCACTGCGCAATTTCGCGTTGCAAATCGAACAGGGGTGATCATTCAATTCGGAATGAGTAATGAAGATGTGGCGTTCGTAGCTCATTTGCGTTTTAAAGGATTTGGGGCAGTCTGGACAGTTTATATGACCCAACTGTAGAATTATACACATACAAATGATACCAATGATGAAAACCTATCAATTTCAATTAATTTGAAAAATAATTTCAAAATTGATTTACATGATAAGTATCATAGCTTTCGCCGCAGCAAAAGCAAACGTCTTTATTCTCCATAATAACGGCATCTTTTTCTATTTTCTCCAGATTCTTAAGCATTTCGGCTTTGCGCAAATGATAACCGCTATCAAAGCGACAATAATCCAAATGCTTTTTTAAACCCTGTTAAGAGTACGAAATGATCAAAAGAAGAAGTTACGAAGAAATCATAGTAATTTGGATCGAAAAAATCTTACCCTTAAACGTCTGAATGTCTTGAAACATTTGCCACACACATGTTCCACAATTTCTTCAGTTTTTTCATTTCCTCCTTGCACTCCATCGTGTTCTTCCTCATCAGTTAAGCGTAATTCTTCAGTAATCTCACCACTTGGTTTAGTAATCCCTCCGCTGCCGTCGTCATCTTCATTGTTATCAGTTAAAATAAAATCGATAGTTTCCGGACCTTCAACACCTTCGGCATTTTTTTCACCTTTTATCGTTTGCATTAAATAATGATCCATTTTCTTTTCCTTGCTCACAGGTTTCTTCGGCTTCGCAATTGACAAAGTGATCTGCTTAGGCGGCGATAACGGTACTGACGGAACGGATGTCATAAAGGGCAACTGAAGTGACGGTACTTTCTTCTTCTTATCATTGAGAATTTTAACACCTACTGCCATATTGGAAGAAGGCGAAGCTTTCTTCTCTTCTTTAATACTCATCGGGAAATGCGAATTGAATTTAAGGGATAAGATTTCTGTAACACAAAGCAAACTTTTAGGCAAACTGAAAAAGAAATTTTAAAAAAATTCCTTCACTTGTAGAATATTTAACTGTAAATCATTATTGGACGAACTACGCCTAAAATCATAAAAGTAAGAGATTTCATTTCTTTGGGAAAAATGGCGGCTTTTTATTAAAAATAGCTACGTTAGCTTCTCTCTCTCTCTTTCGTGCACTCATAAAGTTAAAGAGAGGAACCGATATTAGAAAATAAACGACAAAACCATGCAACAAGTTTTTTACATTTTATTCATTCAGTTACCTGATGGAATTTTTTCCATATTTTTTTCTGTATTTCTTCTCGCACATAGCAGAAATATATTTTCCAGAACATGTGCAAAAATTTAAGTATATTTTACGCACTTTTTTTTTCTTTACTTACTTCATAATCTCGAATGCGAAGAAATAACTGCGTTTTCTTTGCTATGCGTACTTGACTTTGTTTGAAATATTCTTGCCTTTCAGTAGGCACACATTTACGCACGTATACCGAAATTTTTCAATAAATGAATTTAATCGCGCAGGTACACTTAGAAAAAGCCTCGTAACTTTTATTTTATAAATTCATTGCCGTGCTCTCTGATTTGCCTTTTCGCTTGTATGAATTTAACTTAAATGAGATGATAAACATAAATTTGCCTTTGTTAAGAAATTCTACCTAATTTTATGCTTTGAAATGTGGCGTAATGATCAAGAAGACAGGAATGCTTTAAATGCTTAGTAGTATTTAGTAAATAATCGTAGCAGCTGGCAGTAAGTAGTAGTAATAATAGTAGTCGCCCACTTATCTAGCGAAAATAATTGCTTTGATTAATGCCTCTTTTTTATATAGCGTAAATACAACACTGGCTAATAAGTTTATAATTTTGTTTTTTTCTTGCTCGATATATTTGCCTTAAAGTTTATATTCCAATGCACTGCGGCAATTGCGTGCAGGCGTTTTCCGCTATTAATCTTTTATTTAAAAACTTGTGTTTTTCAAAAACTCGTCAACATTATAACGCTTTTATGAAATGTTGGGTACCCTATTAATTTTTTTATTCTAAAACATGAAAACAATAAAAAACGGATAAAGCGGGACTACGCTTCGATGCATATTTCTATGCGCTTCCAATTGAATAAAGTAACCAAGAGTTTCCTCTTAAAAGGCTTTTAGTGAACAAATATTCATAACAAAAAACATTTTTTCTTTAATTAACAAAAATTACTGAGATGTTCAGTCATGGGCTTAGAAGGTATATTTTAATTTTCATTTTTAGCCTGCGAGGATTTAGAAAATATAGAGACCTAATATAACCTAATTCAAACATATATAAAAATGAAGTGAATGAAAATATAAACGAGGAGAAGTAAAAAACCGTTTAACACCTTTTCCTTTTGCTGTAGGCAAGGAGAACTATTGGCTGTATGCAGACGACTAAAGCCCTATGCTAGCTTTTCGATTTAAGCCGATATCAAGGTATGATATTTGAATCTGTAAATTTTATATGGAAAGCAAGCTATATCCAAGGATACGCATATATTTATCGATGTAGATAAGCATATTATTGGTTGGAATTCCTTTACTCCATCTTTTAATATATATATATATATATATATATATAAACACGTCTTTATGTCTATATATATATTAGCCGGAATTCCTTTACTTCTTGTAATGTATTTATATATAGGTATTTATATTTATGCGTATTGTGAAAGGGAGAACTCGTCAGTTTACAAGATTTGAAAACATGCTTACATATCTCGTCTTGTTTACACATACATTTCCATATAAATCGGATGAAATAATTCCTTTTCTTCTTTGCTGGAAATATTTCCAGGCGCTTACGAGTTTTGCCAATTCTTTCTTTAATAGCACAAGATCGACATATTACCAAAAAGAAGGACGGAAATTTAATAGAAAGTTTACGATAATAAAAAGATTATTCTTAAATTATTTGTTGCAAGAGTAAATATTTCCTATTTCATAGCACCGAAGAAAAGACGAGGAAATTGCAAATTCGATACAAGCATAAACAAATAAAATATAATCTTCTCTTTGCTATTGTTCTGATTTTAAGACCGAAATTTTGCGACGAAAATTCTGCTGCTAAACCATGCTTTTTAATGTTTTGTATTAATTTTTTACAATGGCCGAATAATGAACGGAAATGCTCCATTTTGTACGTATGTAGGTCTAGGTGGGCATGCCTAGAGATATAAAAGCTGTTCCAAATCTAACTGCCATGTATATAACAAGTAAGAATGTTTTACACGGCTGGGCCGAACCATTAAAATCTTTGGCGACCCATTATTATCATAAAAAAGTAAATAGGGATAAAACATATCTTTTACCTCTTACGTCACAAAAAGGCATCGCGATATTTAATTTGAAATTAACATACTTATCTTTTCGCAGTATACTCTCCAAGGCCTTTTATGTGTTAAAATTAATCTACTACGTCTTGCCGCCCACCATAATTAATTTTGAGTTAAGCCACTCGTCTTCTACTGTCCGACTCCTTTTATTTCATACCGACTTTGATGGTATTATAAAAAAAAAATCAATCCAGCAGCTTGTGGGGTCCACCATATTTATGCAGACAATATATCTTCATTTGAGGGTAATTTTGAACATTCCGTCTTGTTTACCTTACGACTAATAAAAAGTGAAAAAAAAGAAAATTTTATTACTTTTAACTTTGTGTGAGTATGGCCGATTTATTCCATTTTTGCACAAAAAAGATTTTCATGAAGTAAATGTGGAAATTTTCAGTCTTCTCTCCTTGACAATTTCTGAGTAACGAGCAAAAAGTGACAAATTTTTGTTAAGCAAAACGAATTTGTGTTCAGTTTACTCTGGACTGCGGGATTGTGCTCTGACCAATTTGGCCAGTTTTCGATACCAAGCCAAGTGCAAAAACTTCTAACATATATACTAAATTTGAAGTTGATATACTTATGTTTGCAACCAAAATAGTGTCGACAAAACGCACCACACAGATGGACAGACATGGTTTAGTCAATTCTAAATTTCATGCTGATCAAGAGTATATATACTTTATAGGATCTCGGAAGTTTCCTTTTGACTGTTGCAAGAAATGTGACAATGCAAAAGTGATGACGATACTCTCATCCCTCGATGGTATATATAAAAATACTCCTTTAGATCTGAAAGAGGAAAGCTTTCAAAAAGCGACTTGTTCTTGTTCGTGAAACGTTTTTGCTGGAACTCACTTATTAGAATATATACACACAAAAAAACTCTTGCGTTGTTCTCCTCAGATTAAGAGCAAAGAAAAAAAAGAAAACGCAGCTCAATATTTATTTTCTGTTTCAGGGAAAAGGACAAATTAAGAAATTGAAAGAATGCTTGTTAAAGTCCACCAAAATTTTGAAGCTTCATTTTTATTTCATATTTCTTTATTCTTTCTTCATGGTCCAATTGCAGTTTCATTTTCGCTTTCTCCATTCGCTCCAATTTATTCAATTCAAATTTTTTCAATTCAAAGTCATGGTCGATCTCTTTTTGTTTTATTTTCAGTTCAGTTCCTTCCCTTTCTTGTTGCCATTCGAATTTTTTTTGTTCCAAACGCAATTTCTCATGTTCAACTTCTAACTTCTTCGTTTCATATGCCAATGAACGGATGTAAATGTTTTTATCAATCACTTGTGCTAGTGATGAATGGGGTTTTGGTGAGGTAGCAGTGGAACTCACTTCTGACTCGCGATGTGATAGTGAATTATCAGTGAGACCAAATGATGATTCCGAATGAATCTGAGTTTGTTCTCCGCTCCCCTTTCTTAGGATATGCATATTTGGCATTGAAAAAACTCTACATGTTGCTGTGTCTGAGTCGTCCGGACTTAATGGACTTTCATTGAATTCCTCATTGCTCGAATATTCAGCCCTTCTAAGTTCGTCTTCGCTCGAGTTGTTGCTTGTGGTTGATCGATTGCGAAATTTCACTACGTTGATGACCTTCTCCTCCGATTCTGAACCATAAATTTTATCAAAAATATGATAAAGAGGACAAACTTGATTTCTGTACCCTGCAAGAAAATGCAACAAGAACCATCGTTAACTTCAGATTAAATTGAAAAGTGCAGAAATAAATAAATTTCCTGGAGATTAATTAAAAAAAATTTATAGTTAAATTATTTGCTAATATGAATATAATTTAAGTAAGCAAAGTTTTAACCAAACAGTTTAGCTATACATGCAAAATATAAACACATATTGTGGCTGGAAGGAGTGCAGGACTGCTCCTTTGTTAATAAAATGAAATATTGCTCGATCAACATCATTCTTCCTTTAGTAGTCTGCAAAATATTTTATACCAAAGGCTGCACCAGCTCTTGCGATAGATTGTTACTCATCCGCTGTTTGGTTGGTGTTAACTTTGATGTGAACGCGGCCATTCTCACGCCTTGTACTTCTGTGGATACTAAAGATCTGTGCGAAGCACTAGTTTTCTGCCTTCAAGGACAAATGGACAGATGGACGTTACAAAATGGAAGCGGATTCTTTAGCTTTAGATAAAAAATAGATTTACTTTAGCGAAAGAAAAATCTGGGAGGGAAGTGAGCTTTAAATCGAACGTTTCCGAATTTATGAACATCAATGTGACTGCCAGTGCCATGTGCTTAACCATGTGCTTAACAGACGGATCGACCTAATTCGTCATTAAGTGATATCACACACAATCGAAAGTAAGAAGATAAATTTAAAGAAAACGTTCTGTAAGAGCACTGAAATATAAGATTTGTAAGTATGTGCGTACCGGCTTCCCGTGTTACGTTGTCGCTAATCATGCCTGCGCCAGCCTGTCTTTTCCACATATTCTGAAAATTCTCCATTTGGCTTTCAATGGCTACCCATTTAGCCTTTCTTAGCTCTGGGAAATTGGACATGATTTTTTTATACATCTTTTGGGCTGCGGGTGTAAGCGAAGGGAACACGGCTGCTGAGTTATAACTTTTCCCTTTTATGATTGGCATGTTTGGCATAGAAAAAGCCTTAACCGATATCTTTGCAGGCTGATGATTTTGAGTTAATGGACCGTCATTCTTAGACACCTGAGACGGTTCATTATTTGCAACTGGTTTGTCGGGGATATTGACGTTACGCTTTTTACTATCCAAGGTTGAATCCGCAAGTTCGTAACGATAAACCTGATTTACATGCTCTGAAAGAGAAAAACAAAGTTATATAAATAAAAAAGGAGAGTACGGCTGATGAGTATTGCAAAAGAAGGGTTCACAAGAACACCGAAGAATCTCGGGCTACTTATAATTTTTCCAGATAATCATGGCTCCCACACGTATAAGGAAAAGCCCTTAAGCGTAAAAACTTGACAATGTTCACTTGTTATGTCCACGAGATCCGGTGCTCTTCATTTTACATTAAGATGTCAATTAAAAATACGCAATTACTCCATTAAAAGGAGTGCCCATTGTGAAATGTCCATTTTTACATTGAATCTATCGCCTTCACCAATAATGTATGCCCTTCTCTTTCTTTATATCAACTGGTTTTGGAAACCAGGAGAAAAGAGTGGGTTTATGGTATGCTTTATTGGTGCTTCACTGATCAAAAATAAATGAGAATGAATATAAACTAAGTGTACAATTCAATTGGCATTCGTAATCAATGACCGAAGACTTCCATAGACATCAATACTAATGTGGACGAAAAACACCTCGTGTGGAAACCGGTAGTAAACAAAATATAGCTTCATGCTTCACGTCGGATCTAATGCAATGTGGATTAAATTGTCGGCCTTAATTCACCAAACAAATTAATCAATGGTCATGAACTTTCATCTCGATATGAATGCTTTACCTGATATGGTGCTCTTATCTGAAACAATTTCGTCACTTGCATTTTGCAAAGCGGCATCAGCAGATATCCTTTCGCGTGGTTCAGTATCCCCAGAGCTAATGGTTTGAGGAGTTTCTACTGTTGCTCCTTTTTTGAATATCGAATTTGTGGAAAATGTTTTGTGCATTAATACTCCCGTAGATTTTTCTGTAGAGGGTAATGGTTGTGCAGCCTTATTTGGCGACTTTATAACAATACTAATATTGGGCATCGAAAGGGCTTTGTTGGCTGCTTGTTCACAATCACTTGGACCCAGACAAATCTCTTTATTGGATTTATCCGACATTTCATTATACAACGGGTTGGTCTTTTTCAATTCCTGCTCATTTGTTATATCATTAGCAGTCGGATGTGTAATAGCATCAGAATTTTCCAAACCAGGACCAAAAATTTTATCCAAAATGTCGTAACATGGACAAGTTGGATCCGCGGGCTCTAGAAGAAACAAATTCATTTTTAAAGGCATTGCAAAATTCGATTGCACAGATTAAGGCAACAGATAAACAAAAGGCAATAAAATGATTTGTAATGTTGCGGTATGTAGGTAAACAAATATGAAACCGAAGAGCGTTTCAATGTTTTAATATTCTAGAGTAGGGGTAGACAAGTTTTTTCGACAATAGGCCAATTTTAATTCTCATATTATGGCGGTTGCTAGAACAAGCTCCAACTATTTTTAGAAGTGCGGCATTTCGTACCAATTCTTCCGTCACATTTCACATTTGTCAACTGCATAGATGAGTCGGTAGTCGAGGCAGTCACAATATATTTGCTGCATAGCTATGTGCGAGCGAATTATTTAATGTGAAAGCGGGCCGGTGGTTGCCCGTGCTTTTTGTGGAATGTCGTTGGTTTGTCTCACACATAACCATAACTGATGTTTGAAGTGCTCCGGCCTTAATTCAATTTATGGCAATATAAGCAATTTAAATGTAAAAAGGCGGTTACATATGAACGAAAAATTAGAATCCCCGTAAGCCTAGTTCAATCTCCTAGTAGTGTTCTTACCTGTAATCGCTTTCTGATTTTCATCAGTCGACGTGACGTTTTCATATTCTTTTCTCCGTAAACGCGCCTTTATATAACTGTTTTTTAGGCTTTCCACTTTGCTTTTTAGTATCATCCAGTCCGCCTTTTTCAATCGAGGACAATTCGCAGAAATGTTTTTATAGAACGCTTCTTCTGCGAGCTTCTACATGTACAATTTTTTTTGAAACCCAATATTTTGCATTCACTTTAAAGCAATTTATTTACCTCAAGTGTATCCGGATGATTTTCGGTTTCTTTCAAAATTAATTTTATTAAACATCCAATTGTCGATTGTGTCAATTCAAAAGCTGGCTCCAAGTTAGGCTTTTTAAAATCCTAAATAGATTAATCAGATTATCAGTGACGGTCATATTAAGTGTAGAAAATTATATAAATTTTCAAGATGAATAAGAATAGTGCTCTCAACAAGATACATTTTGATGTAAGGATCATATGCTCTTTTTGCTAATATCTGTGCCTTAAGTGAGTTTAAAATTTTTTCTTTTATTTTTACATAAAATTTAAAATCTGATTTGCACTTTTCTAGTTTCGCAAGGGAAAATTTCATTTGCTTTTATCAGTTACCGTTCCTGGGGTGTGCAAATCGGGCATGGAAAGAGAGAGAGATCTTCCGGCGAAAAGCGGAGATGGAGAAGGATTCACGAATCGTGAAGGACTAGATTGTGCTGTTGAGCCCATCGTTTGATTCTTATGATTTCCAGTTACGACCTCAGGCTTATGGAAACCTCCCTCACTGCCTTTGTTTGTTACGACGGGCTTTGCGAAGAAGTTCATGACCGTCGGTTTCAAATTACCACAAAAAATTTTATCCAAAAGCCCGTAAAAGGGGCAAAGTCTTTCTAAATACTCTTAAAAAACAAAAAAAAGGAAGCATTTTTTGTTATCAATAAATACGTATACGTAAGACAGAAGCACAGAAGAAAACTATATCTTACCCGTGTCTGTTGTTTTGCCTTCTTTACCTAAGAGATTTCGTGTTCTTCTATAATGAATCTTGCAATTTTCCAATTTATTTTTCATGGAAACCCAATTTGTTGTCTCAAATTGCGGGCACTTTTCCGAAATTTTAAAATAAAATTGCCGAGCTGTGGGTTTCTGCTTCGAGGAATTATTTTAATAAAAAAGCTGATCAACTCATCAAGAAAAAACAAAAAAAAAAAGACAATACTTGCCTCAAATGTACTTGGATGTCGTTTAATCTCGTCCCAAATTAACAATAGCAGGTGCTCGGTATTCTCGTCTGGCCAATGAGCTGGTGGAATAACCCGTTTACTTTTCAATTTAGCCTTTTTTGAATACTAATTGAATTCATTTAAATTGCTTTCATTGTTTTCTCTTTACTTTTCTTTTTGTGTTTGTGTAACGTAAACTAATTTACCCCCTCGAACCACCCCTGAGACATTAGAGACCGTTCGACTATCCTTTTTAGTCACGTCTGTCGTTCTATTTGAGTAGCCTGGCATATTGAAATTCTATTAGAACTAGAAGGAATCCAGAAAACATTTCAGAACGTGTTATCAATGTGATATGCCGCAATTTTTGATTCCTTTTACTTTATATCGAGATTTGGGTGGACATTTAGAGATGCGTTCGACTCAAGGGTGCGGAGCGTAATCTTCGGAATCACTGATGTAATGCTCATATATTGCAATACAATTTGGCCACTGTTATGTACGAAGCAAGTATTTATCGCCGTCTTATTTATGAGCCAACCCCCTCCGCCCCGTCTGCCAAGCTTACGTCACTGCATCGATAATTTTCACGCTTACTTTCCTCAAAAAATGAAAATATTTACCTGTTCCACTGTTGGTCTATGCATGATCTAATTTACACTGGAAATTGTAGTAGAAGATATTGAGATGTTCAGCCAATTTATTAGTTCGGCACGAATTTAGAAGCCTTCCTCAATGTCATGGCCAGGTATTAAAGAAAGAACATGAAATTTGAATTAACGGTGCATTCTACAGTTTTTATAGAATTATGTTATTTTTATTTAAAATTTGACTGCTTCTACTCGCAAGCCATTAATTGCAACAATTTCAACGGAACGGATAAATTTTGTTAATTATTCATGCACTTCAAAAGTGAAAGAAGTGGACAAGAAAACTTTTGATAAAATGTTTTGAATACTTTCTCCTAATTTGGACACTTTGCTTCTTGATAAACGTCAGTATATTTAACTTTCAAATTCCGACAGCTATTAGCTTCTTCTTCTTCTTGTTCACCTTTTTATTCTGCGAGGGAGCAAATCAAGAACAAATGATTTACTGAGTTGAGTAAAAACGGCTTAATGTAAAAAATGAAGTTCTTTTTGTTTGAACATTACTAAGGTTCGCGGTAGCTGTGTGTATACACATATATCACATCCGCCACCTAACTGTAATGTTTTGCGGGAAGTGATCTTTCCCCAGTTTTAAAGACTATTTTCTTTTATTTCATTTTCTCGATGTTTGATATATAATGTCCTGAGGCTTTATTTATTTTGCACTCAATTTTGAGATGACGTCAAAGAGCTGAAATTTTGCGAAATTAATGCAGTAAGTGAAGAAGTAGATTCATAGTTTTATATGCTCCGTTGACAAGCTTTAAAAAAAAGAGAGGATTGGCGTGCAATGTCGAAACGCTGCAAGCATGGAGGCCGCATGTAGATAATGGCGAATGGATGTGGCGATATTCGAGCAGACAAATAGAAGACAGTCAAGAGATGGCAAAACTTCACATGTGCATGAGGAGCTGCTCACTGTATCGATTTTGTACAGGTAATCATTGCATGTCCCGCGCGGAGATAAAGAGTGCGAGGGACGATCATGAATTGCGTTATTGCAGCGCAGTTGCCAAGAGAAGACTGAGCGCTACATTTTGATTGCGCTGAAAACAGCCGAAATCAGAACACGATCGCTAATGTGTGGTGATCGACAGTGTCCGCTGTTAGCTATTATGATTTCTCTTTTGAAATATTCATTTTAAAAAAAAACTTGAAGGAAATCAATCGATTAATTTTTTACTCTACGCCATTTAGAGGACAGGGCACATTAAGCTTGCGCAGAGGTATATCGAGCATTGAAAGATTTACCATACCTACACACCTAATATTCCACCGATCGATTCAGAATTATTTTTTGAACAACTTTCAGCTCGTCTGCCCGCACGATGTCTGCCAATGTAATTTTCTGTTCAACCTATATGTTGCAAATTTTTGATTGAATCTGTTGAACCGACTTGTTTTGACGCACGAACGATTGCTATTGAGAAGGAAGTGGATCATATCGCTACTCACAACCACTCCCAATGTATGTCTCATATAAACAAAATTCGCTATTTTCAAAATTTTTCGACAAAACCGCTGGAAAGTTGGATCGAATGCACCGATTTTTTTAACTTTTTAAATGTTACCTACGAAAAGTAAACGTTTGCTATGCCACAAGGTCTCATATTTAAAAGTAAATAGTGACAATCAATCCAATGGTTGTAATGGTTGGCTGTTGCTGGTTTGGACGAAGAATATGTATTTTTTGAACCTTATCTACTCAAGGGTTCTCCTTAATAGTACATCAACATCTAATGTTTTGTACTTTGTGGTGAAAGTAGGTGAGGAATAATAAAATCGTTTATAAATCTCCATTTGGGGTCTTGAATTCGCTACGTATGAGTACGAGTGCGTACATACGGGCGCTCAAACGATTTATACGATATAAACGAACGCCTCGCCGAAGTACCTTGCACTGCAGTGATGTATTCAAAAATAAGAGAAGGAGATTACTAAAGAAAATTTGCAAGACAATTTTGTGGTCGTTGATTAATTGAAAAAGAGAAAAAAAAACCATCCAATTATTTATTTTCGCTGGGATTTTTTGTAAGAAAATTTGTTCGGAAGTTCCCAAAAAATTATTGGCATAAAGAAAGTGTTTATTTATGGGTGGCCCTTCGTTTTTTGGAAGCTTTCTTTTTCATTTTAAATTTAAGATTTTTTTCCTCGTGGTCCAATTCAAGCTTCGCTTTCTCCATCTTTTGAAGTCGAGCTAATTCCAAATTTTTCAGTTGAAATAGATTTTCAAGTGTTTTCTGCTTTAATGTTAGTTCAGTCCTTTCTTTCTCTTGTTGCCATTCGAATTTCTTTTGTTCCAATCGCAATTTCTGATGCTCAACTTCTAATTTCTTTCTTTCGAAAGCGAAGCAAGAGGTGGAAGTGCTTGTACTCATTAGATGGGCTGACACGTGTTCTTTTTCTTGTGAACAAACCGTCCAACTTGATGCTCGTTCTAGAACCGTTTCCCGTTCTATTAGATCTGTAGATACTTGGGATGGTTGTGAGTCGTCAGTTTGCGAATCTATGAGAACCATACTCGGCATTGAAGACGTTGTGTTGATTGTTGGCTCCGATTGGACTTGAAGTAGCGCATTCTTATTGTCCCTTTGACTATTTAAAATCCAATCATTAACCCAAATATCGATTAGCCTACACTCATTCCCGTTGGTATTACTCGTGGCCGAATTCTGCCCTGGATAAGTCCCAATCATTGTGTCGGGTAGAACAAAAATTCGTAGCGATTGTATTCAAATGTGTTCTGTAATAATAAAAACATCGGTCCAGATAAGATGGAAATGTGCAGATGTGGAATAGGTCAATTGAAAATAGAGCATGCGGTCAAGATAAGTGCAATTAAAAGCGTCTTTAAAATGTATCGAATTCGATTTACGCGAAACGAGTTACTCTAACCATCGAGCGCTTCTTAGTGATTCACCCATTTGCGTTGAAACGCAATGTGTGCAGCGCTACTGCTTGCTCTCATCCCTTCACGTGTACAACTTCTACTTCCGCTTTCCTTTTTTCTCTACCTAAGATTCTGTCTGAATCTACTCCCGCTTTTCTTTCTTCTCTATTAACGATTATTTCTGAATGCTGTCACTGAATGCTGCTGCTTGGTTCCGTAAACTGGAAAGTACATTTTATTAAACTATTTTCGTTATTCAGAATAGGTCAATCATAACTTTTTGCTTTAATTCCTTAAGTCGAATGGAATGGAATAGAATGCCTGCATGCATTATCTTTACGCGCACCATCCTTAGAAACCTTTACTAATCTCTCGTAGTTCTTCGCTTATATTGTCATTTATAACCGGATTTACATATCTCATCGAAATACGATTCGGAACGGAAATGCTTGCTACTGCTCATATGGCATTCAAAGGTATTGAAGAGTCCTCATAGAGGCCTACTAATACACCCCAATATGTTAAAGAAGCGAAGAAATGAGTATGCATAACACGGCGCCAGACGAAGTCGTATCACATGCAAAAATTATTTACCTGCTCGTCCTCCGGGCTGCTCAGGATCTAGCGCACCATGGAAAGTAACAAAGCTCAACAAACGTTTGGAATGACACTTTAAAAAATATTGACCGATGTACTCTTTAGCGTTTATTGGAATGAGGACATTTTGGTTAAGTTTTAATTTCGTTTAGTACTAAGCCATTAATTTCAATAATTTTAACGGAACGCGGGCTGAAATTTGCTTAATATTTTTGTCGACGTCAAAAGTGAAATATGATATATAAATTTTTCAGAAAATGTTGACAAAAGTGTTTACTGCATTGTTAATATATTTTAAATATGTCGTCTGAGTTTTAATTTTTAACGTTTCTAAGGTCAAAATTTCAAAAATATGTTTACGTTTTTAACGGTTTTCAAAAAATTACTCGATTCACTGTCAATATTTTTTACGAAAACTTTTCCTTCGTAATGTAACACTGGAGTAGATTTTTTTAAGTCGATTTTCCTTAAAATTTCCGCAACTGAGCATATAATTGATAAAATGATTTAGGGAAACATTTCCCAAAAATGGACGATTCACTGGAGCTGTGTAACGCGGCTTAACGCACTTTCCAGTTTCTTGTCTAAAGTTGTAGCCGTATACTCTCTAAAAGTTTAGTGAATACAGCACGAACCGTATCACCCATTTTATTAAGTAATTACAACCGATTAAGCGCATTGCACTTCTTTGTCGACTATGTGACGATCTCGGATATTTTACACCAGATCCTATGTTGGTACTCTAGAATCGACATTATGTTATTTGAAATTATTAATTAAGGAACTAGTCATAGGTAAAAAAAAATTCAAAAAAATATTATTATTATTATTAATTTAGCCAGAGAATAATTTCCAAGACTAAGGCACTATCATCTAAGGCTTTCGGCTTCATTAAAAACTCTCCGCACTTGAGATTTGAACCCACCACCACTAAGTTGCTAGTCGAGACTCTTGTCTACTCGGCCACTCAGTCGGAAAAAAAAATAAGGAAAGCAAAGAAGAAGGAACAAGTAAGGAACAAGTGTTTTCATTTTTAGTTAAATTTAACAAATCCACAGTGCGTCCTGTACCAGGATAATATGTAATGAAACAATGTATACATTCCAGCAGTCATTTTATTGTTCAAACGCAAAAATGAATAAGATGGAACATTTCAGGCAGTTGTTCTTCAAGTGTTTAGTCAAGTCTGTGAACTTATTTATGCAATCAATATATGCTATAGCATTCAAGACTTTGCTAAATGCGTTGCCGAAAAACGATTGTGTGAGGGGTTGAAATGTTCCATCTTGTAGATGAAATAGAAAAAAAAAAAAAAAAAAACCGAATTTAATATTTTTGTGTAAAAATATCTTGGTAATTAAAAAAGAAAATTAACTGTGTGGATTATAATGTCCGGACGATCTTTTGAAATGGTTGATTTTCATTTTCATTTCATATTTTCTTATTTTTTCTTGGTGCTCCAATTGCAGTTTGGCCTTTTCCATCCTTTCTTCTTTAGCTAACTCCAAACTTTTCAGTTCGAATTGATTTTCAAGTTCCCTTTGTTTTAATTGCAATTCGGCTCCCTCCTTTTCTTGTTGCCATTCGAATTTCTTTTGTTCCAATTGCAACTTTTGATGCTCAACTTCCAATTTCTTTCTCTCGAAAGCCAAACAAGAAAAGCAAGTATTTGTACCGATTCCATGACTCGACAGCTTCGGCGGTTGTATATCTTGTGTGGAAACTAATAACTCCTCTGGGTAAACTGGAAACGACTGCGAACGCTCAACAAATCCTAATGTTGAGTTTGAACCAAAATGAGAACATCCGACACGTTCGTTTTCCAATTTTTCTATATCCATATCATCAGTCTTTTCAGGAGTTTCAATGAATGTTGCCTCCGAGACGCATTGTTGCAGTCCGCTCTCTCTAACGGAAACGTCAAAGCCATCATTAACCCAAAAGTTAACACTGCTAAACTTTTGTTCGTTTGCACTATTCGTGATTGATTGCTCTCCTCCGTCGGAAGCAAAGATTTTATCCAAAATACCATAGTGAGGACATATTTCATTTAAACGCGCTGCGAAGAAAGAAGAAATACGCTAAATATGGAAAGAAACAATTAAGAATGTTATAGTCGGCCAAGGTCGACATTAGATACTCTACACCAGTTCGTCTAGTCTACTTATTCATTCGTCTTGGTAATAAATAATACACCAAAAGTTACGCATTAGTTCCATGCAAAAGGCATACCCCTTTCATGGAAGCCCGCACATTGCAGGATTCCGAAGGCATGACGTGGCGTTATCCAAATTCAACAAACTTAACTTATTTTCTAAAAATTTTATTATTTTCCAGTTTTCGTCATCAACAACTAAAAACTGAACATAGCCCTATCTGGGCCAGGTACACCACTTTTAATATTATTGCTAAGTTGCTAATATGGACCAATATTTACCATGAAATACTTAAAATTATATCTTTCCACCATTCAAAAATGCAGTTTTCATAGCAATGCTTATGTAAGAAGGGTTTCAAAAAATTGCCCCAGTCGAGCCAAAATATTTTCAAAATTGTAAGCTTTTCCACATATACCGACTTTTCAAGATAAGGCGTTATATGGGATCGAAAAAGTGGATCGATCCGAACAATTAAGAAAGTTTGTCCTTTGGTCGAAGCACGTCAGTACACCAAATTTCATCAGAATATGTTCAAAATGGCGAATTATTGAATATGAACCCTCATGGACAGACTTCGGACGAACAGACAAGCTTAGGTCGATGCAGTCTTTTTTTATTTCATTTATGAATACAGTGGTGCAAGGTACAAATCTAGACGCACACCAGCTCAAAATACAAAATGAAATTTTATTTGCAATAAATGGTTTTTATTGTGTCTACACTCCGCAATGCATAACGTCTTGGCCTAGTAAGGATCAACACCCATGTTGCTCTATTCCCTACAAAATTTCCGCATTTTCTATACCGAAATACTATTTTGGTCGAGAAATAAGAGTAACGAAATAATTTCTTCCAACTGCCCGGTTGATGTGGAATGATCATAAAAATGACTGTATCCTTAGGGTCAGTATTCCACAGGATCCCTCTTTGAGGCAAAAAGTATAGGAATTTTGTCAAAACATCATCGAATTGAAACCGAAAAATTCATAGGCGCACGCACACATAGACTGAAATTGGTTGAAAATCTCGGATAAAGGAATAGTTACCAGTATTAATTCTGAATCAATTGTAGAGTTGAGAATTGATAACGAGTCAAAAACACAAATTTGCAAATTTGGAAAATAAAATAATAAATTGTGACTCACTTAAAAACGATTCGAATTCTCAATAGTAACCTAATTTGTTATATAAAAGAAATGGAATTCGAGACTAACAGCCCCGTTTACCAATTGAGGTAGGAAATAAAGTATAAATAAGGAAGATGAAATAAAGAGGAGCAAATTCTAACCCAGAACTCATATGCGTTTCACTCGCAAGCTTTTAGATAGGGGCGGCTCTAGCCGAATTAATTTTGGCAGAACATAGAGGAATGAAGACTTGGCGCCTTGAAGCCGAGCTGTTTGGGCGGAATTTTTATAAAATAAAGATCTCTATAGGAGAGGAGATACTTTACATGGATTCTTTTTAAGATATTGCTTTTACCTGCAATAACTTGCTGATCTTGATTGATATTCGATTCTCTTGACCATATTTTGGCTTTTAGGTAATCCATGTGGAGATTCTTCAATTTGCGTTTCATAGATATCCAACTGGCATCCTTTAATTGGCGACAACTTGCAGAGATTTTTTTATAAAACGCTGGTCTTGTTGGCTTCTTCGCACACAAAAAAGGAAAAAAAAAGACGCGTCACAAGGGAAGCAATAATTTCCATTTTTAAAAAGAAACCCACTTCAAATGTGCCTGGGTTATTTTGTACCTCTTCCAGAATCAATTTTAATAGAAATTCAGAAGCTGGTTCGGTCCATTCAAACTCATGTTTACGCTTCGACTTTGATTTTCCTAAAAGCTAAATTCATTTATTTTATTACAATAATTTTTACTTATTTAAATCAGATAAGTTTTTAATTTATTTTATGCTTCCCGTAAAGCGTCTTTAATTAAAAATGCAATTGAATTTCATTTTTTCTGCTAATAAACGAAAAGTTCAATGTTCAAAGTTTTATTATTTACCGTTCCTGCGGTATGCAAATTCGGCATGGAAGAGGAATGCGAGCTATTCGGTACTGCCTCAAGACGAGATACCTTTTCGATAAACTCCGATGAAGTCAAGGAGGTTTGCGTTGATTCCGCGCCAACATGTGTGTAACCGCCACCATTTCTGACATCCCACTCTCCGAAACCCTTAAATTCACCTTCACTCGATTTATTATTCAAATTGTTGTTGTCCCTCTTGAGATGAACACCGAAAATTTTATGCAAAATATCATAATAAGGACAAATTTTATTTAAAAAGTCTGTAAAATAGATGTTAAAATATCTTTTTAATTATGTACGAATGTTTGTTGGACTTTAAACAACAAGAGGCCGCGAAACTAATCTTACCTGTGTCGCCTTTATTGTCTGCAAAATGCAAGAGCTTTCGAGCCCTCATGTAATGTATCTTCAGATGTCTCAATTTATTTTTCATGGAAATCCAACTTGTCTTACGTAAATGATAGCTCTTTGTGGATATCTTACTATAAAATCTTTGTGCTGTTGGTTTCTGCTTGTGAATAGTCATTGCTTGAATAGTTAGAAAGTTTTACCGAAAAAAAAAAATTCAGAAAAAAACTTGCCTCAAACGCATTTGGATTTTTTCTCAATTCGTAACAAGTTAATTGCAGCAAGTGCTCGGTAGCTGACTCTGTCCAACGAGCTGGCGGAATAACTCGTTTCTTTTTCACTTTAATTTTCTTTGCTTTCTAATTTAATTAATTCAATTTTTTTTTGTATATTTTTAAGATCATCATAATGAATGTTCTTATTTATTTTGATTCTGTCCGTCTGTCACTCTGATAGTCCAATTGCTAATTGCTCATTGCTTATTTTGCAGCAATTAAAAGGCTTACATCGTGTTGAACACGTGTTTTCGTCAATTCCCCACAGAAGGAATATTATATAGACATCCTGCATGAAGGGATTTTACGGAAATTGCAAATCCCTTTACCTATCACTATGGAGATTTCATTCAAAGAATAGTTTGATGCCGGAACATATCGGAACAAATGTGGAAAATTGTCCACATCCATTGTTCACATTTACTTGGTCATAAATATTCAATAATTAATTTTTGATAGCAATGCTGTATGGACAGATTCTGGGCGTAATAAGTTTCTAATAAACTATTACATATATACAAAAAAGAATTTCACAACATCCACCCAAAAGAGGTTAATAATATGGATTTCTTGCTTTTAGGAAAAACGAACAAATAATTACCTCGTTCACCTCCGGCCTCTGCATTATCTGACTCAGGATGAAATTTTTTTTTTATGCGAAGGTTAAGAAAAATTTAATGCGAGCAGCAGTCGGTAAATTTAGAAGGGTGTGTGAACGTCATGGTCGCGTTTGAGGAAAGGATTTCAAACTGCTAACGGTGCATTCCAATTATTTTTAAAATTTTGTGAATATTTTCACTACTAATCCATTAATTTTTAAGCAACTTGTTACCGAAATTGTCTATTTTTCAAATGTTTTAATGCGGAAAATAATTCATTATAATTTTCTACAAAATCTGCATAAAATTTCTTTACTGCATTATATTTCAGGTATTTCGTCATTCCTTAAATGTCAATTTTCCGAAAACTTTATTTCAAAAATTTTCAAATATTTAATGGTTTGATATAATATTCTCGTCCCATCTCTATATTTAATCGATATCAGAAAAATCACACCATTGCAACATACCAGTGGGTTCTTGGAAAATCTACTTAAATTAATTTCTTTTGTCGAGTTATTGTGAGAATAAAAATAATAATTAAGAATAATTAACGTCTTAAGCTTTTTGAACGATTTCGATTATTTCGGCTTTGAGGCTAAGCAATCTGGCTAAGTACACCTTACAATTTGGTGCCGCAATTGAGCATCCTAATAGCACGCCCAGTGTCATGCGTTTTTGATGAACTTTTATGATCTTTAGCCATTTATCGGAGAGCTTATGGTTGCTACATCAATAGAAACTTGCCCGTTTGGAGGCGAAATAGGCATCCCAGACCGCACATCTTCATTGAACCGCTTTCCTACTAAAGATGACTATGCTAATTAGAAGGAAACAGCTGTAGAGGATATAGCAGCTACGATAAACTTACCCAGCTTAAGGTGAAACTTATTTCTTAGATTGCTTATGCTGGGAACGGATGGACATATGCGAATTTTCATCGTTTCTATGGCTAAGGTTTTTTAACCAAAGTCCTTGCAAATTCTTTCCTAACTGGTTCGTAGCTTAATCTATTTTCATTGCAAGCCGCTGTAATCAAATCCCTTGCTTTACCTACAGTCAACGCAGTTAAAACTCAGAAAAACGCAGCGCCGTGAGTAACATCCATCTCTTTAAGTTGTGTTTTATGAAGCAATCAATTTCAACGGAAAAAATTTATTTGTACACCTATTAGTGTATTGATTGCATAGTTAAAACCCCTATGCTACGGAAAGTGTGATCCTTAAGGGCTCGACAATCACAATTCGTCAAACATGAAAAGTTGATAACAACGGCCATAGTTTACCGCTTTCTAATATTGCAATACTTTCGAAACCTATTTAAAGACTTCTTGTAGTCACATGACTCAATTTAAATAGTAACTTGAGACATCTATTGCTTTTCTTCTCTCTTTTTGTTGAGTTAGCACTACATACGCCGACGTATTGTATATATTTATTTTTACCGGAACCCGTCAATTTGACGGGTAACTTTGGTGAAGATAGAAAGCTGAAAGCAAAGCCATTTCCCGATCAATGAGTAATATGTGGTTAAACACATACATGTACACAATGTAGGAAAACCAATTTCGAAAAAAACAATTTCGAAAAACATCGACAGTTATTTGAAGTTTTCGTTTATCCCGTGTATATATTTTCAAAAAACTGCCAAGTGTTTCTAAATGACTGCCAAGACTGCACGTCCGGTCCACATTTAACGATAAAATTTTATTTCCATTTTATTTTCAAAATATTCTAAGATATTTTTGAAGATCTGTCATCCCCACGTTCACTAGAATCGGCTTCAACAATAGTAGTTGTGGCCGGCTTACTAACACAGTCCAGTCTTCATTCTAGGTATATATATGGATAAATTTATATAAAATACCACATCTAGAATAGCAAGGTGGGTTTGTCGTAGAAAAGAAGACTTCATACATACGTTTACTACATTAAATCACTACAAAGTGATATGTAACATCTGAAGATATTTAATTCGTTACGCAGAACTTTTAGCTTGCAATCATAAACCCGTCAAATTAAGGTGTGCGGTATGTCGCGATAAATAAGATGTGTGGAATAAAGCGCAATTAAAAATATTCCAATTTTCAAAATGTACTTCTCTCCTATTGTATCGACAGCTAAACTGTTCCACCAATTTTTAAGTGACTAATAGCGATGCAGGGCGTAACTATCTTAAACTGAATAAACTAAAATACGAGACGTGCTTAAAGAAGAAGGTGACTTTTCAAATTTTGTAGGCTATGTAGATTTGATTTTCGAATTCCTTTTTCATTCTGTTGGTGCACATGTAGGATATTCTGCATTTTTAGCTTGTGCTTAACAGGCTTAAATGTTAGATATGTTTTCCTGCGCTTGGAGATTTCTTGGTATCGAAAAAAATGGACCAACGAATCTGTATTAAATTTTGCCTGATAAATAAAATTAACTAACTCACTTAAAATGTTAAATGACGATGGCAGCCGAATGCGCTGGCTCACACAGCATTGATTCGTAATCTTTTGACCAGGAACAACACCATGCTCACCGGACTTAGCCCGCTGCCAATTTCCCCTGTTCTCAAAACTGACGGAATTTTGCCACGATTAAAGTGATATAGACCGCATCACTGGACGAGCTCAAGGGCTTACCAAAACGCTCATGTTAGAGGTTCTTCGGCGGTTGGGAAAAACCCGCTTGCAGAAGTGTATTACGTCTAATCCAATACTTTGAAGGTGGCAAAATAAACACTAACGAATAAATATCTTTCGAGAAAAATAAAAAGTTACCTGTTTTTCGAACACACCTGACACGGTATAATTAGTGACGCTATTCTAATAATAAACGGATCGTAAGATAACTATTGCCCAGATCAAAAAATAAATAAATAAATGCTTAGGCTTGGATTGATATTTCTATTCCATTGAAATGAAATTGAAAATGAGAATGAATTGAAAAAAACAAAAATATTCAATATTTTTTTCTTATACCCTTTTTAATGAATTAATAATTAAAAAATGCAATAAATAAAAATTCGAATTTTGATACTTTATTTCTATTTCATATTTCTTTAATCTTTCTTCCTGTGCCAATTGCAGTTTGACCTTTTCTGTCTCTAATCGCTCCTCTTTTTCTAATTCCAGTTTTCTCAGTTCAAATTGTTGTTTGAGTTGTTTTTCTTTTAATTCCAATTCAGCTTCTTCCCTTTCCAATTGCCATTCGAATTTTTTTTCCTCGAAATCTAGTTTCTTTTGTTCGATTTCTAGTTTGCTTTCTTCAATATTCGCCCAAAATTTCCAACGACATGAACAAACTTTTCTATCGTTTACTGTTGTCTGTGTATCTGCAATTTCCGTATTTGCCTCTGGAGCAACAAAACTGGACGCCATTAATGGATCATCATCTTGGATTAGACTTTCATCGAGATTGCTTTGCGACTCTTCAGTGTTCGAATGATCGCTGACTTTAAAATCATTGTAGCAGGCATTGTCATTTGTTTCTGTATCTTCAGAAAAATCAAATGTATCTTCTAGATAGGCACCAAAAATTTCATCCAAAATATCGTAATGAGGACAGATTTTGTGTAAATATTCTGTGAGGCATAAATATATATCATTATCACTATTATTAATTTAGCCCAGGGAAATAAATTCGAAGACTAATGTAATAATATCTAAGGCTATCGAACGAACCATTGAGTTGTTAGTTCAGATCGTGTTTTTACTCGGCGACTCAGGCGGATAAAACATGAATAAAGTACATATTTCTATATAAAAATATTTACAAAATTAAATTAATTGCCCCCATTTTGTGCTTTATTTTATTTGATGAAGATGTCTTACAATGAAACATTTTCAAAAGACAAGATCTCAAGTTGTTCGAAATATGTTACGTAACTATTTTAAACTATTAGGTTTTTTGGACAGTAATTTCTTTCTGCGCCTAACAATGGATTTAATTGGATTTATTCATAACCAAGTATCATTATATATTTTAACAGCCAATCCAACAAGGTGTGTTTTTGAAAGGATTTGTTCGGTTAATTCTACGGAATAGCATTATCCGACAGCAATATCCGAGATATTTGTGTCTTTTACTATCGATAAAATAAATGTAGTATTTAAATAAGGGAAAAATCATTGAATGTGTATGAAGAAGATGCATTGATAGAAGACCAGTGCCACAACTGATTTGCAAAGGAAGGTCTAGAAGATAATATCTTTTTCTTCTTCTTCTCTTATTCAGCAAATTAACAACCGAAAATTCGGAATGTGTAAATTAAAACTAAGAAAATGAAATGCCTTTCCGAATAACCCAATACGATCAATAATCATAACGGGTAAAGAAAGCTTATTAGCTGACCCAAAAGCGGTCCTATGGACATTACGAACAAAGAAGGCAAAAAGAGGCTAAAAAAAAAAAAATTTGAAGATAAATAAAAAGCGCTGGTTTAATAGAAGAGCAGGAGTCTTAAAAATTGGTAAGTTATAGCATCCAAACATCCACAGACGATTGAAAGTGATACTTTTTTGTGTCAAATCCCAAAAATTGATCCAATAATAAAAGTTTTTGAACTCAAAAGCATATTTGAGCTAAGATCAGCTGTATTCTACTTGCTATATACCCGACTTGCATTAAACCGATTATTGGCTCCTTTGGCAGTATGATGTAAAAGGTTCAGCTTACTATGAATTTCACGCATCTACTGAAACTATCAGCAGCGAATTGTCTCAACTGCAATCTTTCTAATTAGACAGGGAATTGAGGGCGAAAATGAAAAATTATTAAGTAAATGGTGTCAAAAGCATTTACTTTCTTACTCCTGTTTGTCCTTTACACCTCTCGCTATTAAACAAAGATCTCTTAAATCAGGCTTGGCTTTCGGGTAATGTAAATTGCACAATTTCCAAGCTATTTTCAAGCGTGACTTTCTCTTTCTCCAGAAAGAACATTTACATCATTGCTTGGATATGAACAATGAAATCAATGGAAATTGATTCAAACACTAAGCACGAATGTCTATGAAGCACGTTTCGTTTTCTTACCTTTGATCACTTCCTCATCATTCGACAACTTATTAGTTTCTTGCTTCCATTTCCTGGCGTTCATATACAAAACTTTGCAATTCCGAATTTTGTTTTTCATAGAACTCCAATTTGTCATCTGCAATGATTTCGAATTCGCCGAAATTTTCTTATAAAACTTTTGAGCGGTGGGTTTCTGCATAAACAACATTTAAGGTAACTAACTTAGCGCAATGGTTTTAAAAGAGCACCAGAACGAGGAAAAACTTACTTCAAAACCCGCTGAATTTCTTTTAATTTCGTCCAAGGTTAACGTAAGCAATTGTTTTGTGACATTTTCACCCCAACGAAAAATCGGGTTCAAGCGTTTACGCCTCATCTTCAAAAGTTTCAAATAAAATTAATTTTCTTCGCAAATTTGAACCACTACTTACATACATTAATTTGCTCTTAATTTACTGCAACAGCGAACACCTTTAGCGAATTCTTCTTTTATTATGAAATATCTTTATAAAAAGAACGCGAAGAATACACGAAACATCTGTTCTATGGATAAAAATGTTCTTGCAGATAAAGATAATGCTTTCATAGATAATATAATGAATAGATATTGAATGTTGTTTGAGTAAACTCTTTGCATAATTTAGCTGATTTACAAGCTCGTAAATATACAAGTTTTCATGAATACTAAGTTACAAAAGATGAGTGACGACAAAACCATTCGTCGTAGGTTATCGATAATTCCAACGTTTTTTCCAAATATTTCTATTATGTCTGCAATCCTTTAACAATCGTTCGCACAAACACTTCAAGCATGAAACATTTTCTATAAGTAATAATTCGTAATATAAATGTAGCTGTAAAAATAAGTGAGACGCACAAAAGTGCGCATATTAGATGGCTCCTCAAACATATGCCGCGTACATATATTAATCGCTAAAAAAAAACAATTCGAAACTACTCGGGGGGAAAAATCTGCAAATTCCCAAATTCGTTCTTTCAGCACCTGACTTAAGCTTCTTATACGCATAACCGAAGAATGAGTGGTATGTTCCCTTTGTCAAAGGGTTTGCAATGCCTAGTAGGAAGTTTTCACAGATCCCAAAAACACCAAGCGAATATATCCTCGATCAACTGTGTAGTTTCTGCGGTAAACATTCACCCGTTCACAAAATAAAGATGTCGCCTAAAAATTTGCAAAAGAATTTAACAATGATCCAAACCGCTCAAAGGACACGCCTACATGGCTCACAGGCCTGTGCAACGAAGACACATACATAACATAAATTTTTGCTTTTATTCGGAAATTAAAAAACATCAGTTGCGCTCATCCATTGTTATAGGCTACGAAAATTTGTTTTTTTTCCTTTCTTTTAAGCCTTTCTTTTTGGAACAACGGTGATGCGATTTTTTTGTTTTCTTTTTAAATAACAAGCGTAACGATTGCTTGGCATATCGTCGCTTGAGATTAAAAGCTCCCCAGTAGAAGGTAGCAAACCGTAATCGCTGTAAAATTTTGCTTACGGTTACATGGTGCATGTGCCTTTGTAGTACTTTGGAGCGGTTTTTTTTAACGGAGAGGAACGTTTTACAGTTTCTTTTTCTTCAACCCAACGGCACTTATAAGCCCGAGAAAATTGTTTTCAATTAAACGTTTCTCTTTTTCATTGGCTACAGTGATTAGAATTCACAGAAATCGTATGCTCGTCCCCACTCTACTCCATAGACTGCATGCTTAAGCTATTTCAACTTTATGCGGTTGCATGCACGCCTGTATTTATTAATGTATTTTCAGGGCCGAAGATTTGTTAGTGAAAAAAAAATTCGATTGGACGATTTTTGTAATATCATCACCCTCCATGTTATGGGTTGTTAACAAAAAGTCGTTACATGGCAAATAAAATTTTCCATTTTTCATATTTGCCAACAAAAATTGTTAAAAAAAAAAATAAATAAACCGCTAGAACACTCTTAGACCACTTTTTGAACCATCTTTCATATAAAAGTACTTACAAAAAATAATACTTCCTTATGTTTTCATAGTGCAGCAAGGCCTTAGCAGTTTATTATCCCAATTGGGTTCATAGTACTGAATTAACTTATAAATTTGTGAGGCTAGATTGAACCACATGGGGCTGGATATATTCTAGGGTCCGTTATATGATGAGACAAGTTTGTATAAGATAGCAAAAATATGTGAAGAATCGTGAGTGATGCAATAAAAAGTTTACCTCCACCAAATATAACCTCGTCGATTCATACCGCAACCAACCAATTTGGTATTCGTAGGTTTAATGCTCACTGCGGTAGAGCGCACTTGGTCGCAGATATGATTAAGACGTAGCAAGCACACATTCACACACTTCTCTCTCACCATTGCCATGTCACCGTTTTATGGGACATCGCTTGAGTGAGACATCTTTTAAAGAAAAAATATATAATCAAAAAAAGGCTTTGCTTGAAGCTTTTGTGTAAACTAGGAGAAGATTTGTGTTGGGCGTCAAGGCAACATTTTCTTAAATAATTCTGCATTTTTGTAAAATTCAATAGCTAAATCACGTACTAGAGCTATAAAATAAACTTTAATTGTATCCTTCGCTCAATTTTCATCGAGCACTCATAACGCGAACGTTGTCCTACGTTACATTAATGTACCGGTCAAATTAAAGTTTTTTTCCACATTACTTACCATTCCACAAATTTTGATATAGGAAATAAGGAAATTATAGAAATGCTTGGATGGCGGCTCTGATCTTATCTAAAAGGAAAAAAAAATACCCTATAAGCAATATTTATTTCTTCTCTCGGTAGAGAGTAAAGAGTGATAGGTTAATAGAATGCATTTCTATAGTCCACTTAAATTTTGAAGTTTCATTTTCATTTCATATTTCTTCATTCTTTCTTCATGCTCCATCTGCAATTTCATTTTCGCGTTTTCCATTCTTTCGCTTTTAGCCAATTCAAATTTTCTCAATTCGAACTGATGCTCGAGTTCTTTCTGCTTTAACATCAGTTCAGTCCCTTCTTTCTCCAATTGCCAATTGAATTTCTTTTGTTCCAATTGCAATTTCTCATGCTCAACTTCTATTTTCCTTTTCTCGATTATCATTTGTGAAGCGGATTTTTTACCGACAGATTGTCTCGATGCCGTGTGCTTGCTTGGCGTGGATGAGGGATAAGAGAAACTTGTATCTAAAAACAATTTAGGTGACACCGGACGAGCCTGAACTTGTTGTTGTTGTGGATTCTCGGGTTCTGATTGCGAAATGTTCGGTAGTGAAGGTGCTTTATTGATTTTTGGATCTGAATCATCTTCATTTAATCGATTCGCGTTATTAAAAATATCCGACCCATCATTACTCGATAGTTCAGTCTTTTTAAATTCATCTTCGCTTGTATTGTT
This sequence comes from Glossina fuscipes, assembly GCF_014805625.2. NCBI lineage: Eukaryota > Metazoa > Arthropoda > Insecta > Diptera > Glossinidae > Glossina > Glossina fuscipes. Next base: position 1,895,328 of record NW_023998458.1, read on the forward strand.
ATTCAATGGGACACAGAACTTGTATGCGTTTATTTCGTCCTCTAAGCTCGGACCAAAAATTTTATCCAAAATGTCGTAGTAAGGACAAATTTCATTTAAATAGTCTGTGAAAAAAACAGATTTTTAATTAAGGGAATTGGTCGGTCGAACCTAATAGATTAACATCGAATTTAAGAGATTTATGGTTCAGAGGTTTACCAATACATGTGTAAATACGAGTTGACAATCTGATAAATTGAATAGTGTTTGAGAAATATGTGTCTGAAAGGTGGTACGTGACGTTGTTTGATCTACTTTAGCAAATGTCTATGGCGAAAGGTGTCGGCATCAAGTCTACGAATGATTTATAATTCTTGCCTATTACAGCCTCCTCGTTCCCTTTAGCCAACATGGCAGCGCCAATTTCCTTTCTCCATAATCGCGCTTTTATGTAAGATATTTGAAAACTTTCCATCTTACGTTTTAGGGCAGTCCAATGTACGGTTTTCAGCTGAGGACAAACTGCCGAGATATTTTTATAAAACTTCTGTTCCGTTGGTCTCTGCGTATGAAAAGTTCTATAGCGGACACTATTGTTGTACTAGTTTATAAAACAACTTACCTCAAAGGTACCTGGATGTTTTTCAATCTCTTCCGTAATTAAATTTAGAAAATGATCCGTAACCGATTCTGTCCATTGAAACGACAACTTTTTCTTTATTATAGGGCCTCCTAAAGACTAATTGAAAATTTTATTATATTATCATTTATATTTATATTTATACTACACTTAAGGGAGTAAACCCTGAATCTAATACGTTTTTCTCCCTCCCTCTTGTCTTTCTCAATTGAAACCTTTTAAAGTAGTGCCGCTTCTAATCCTTATTGTCAAGTACAGAGTTATCAAAAAAGTTTTTATTAATTACCATTGTCGACATATGCAAATTCGGTACGGAAGCCGAGAAAGAGAGGCTTGGCTTTGGATCATCTTCTCGCAATGTTTCACTTGTGAGTTGCATTTCTTCCTTTGAAAGCATGAAATCAGGGACATTGCTTGTACCGCCACCATCGTTTCTCATTTCCGACTCTGGTTCAGGCGTGGATCTATAAGCTTTGAAAGCTCCCTCATCTAAAATTTCGTTTGTGATTGGGTTTATATAAAAAACCAGGTCGTCCGCCTTCAATTTAACACTGGCAGTTTTATTCAAAATTTCATAACAAGGAAAAACTTTGTCGGACGAGTCTACAATAATAAATGTTAAGGAAAATAGATTTCGCTTCACCTATGAAAACTCTCTCACCTGTGACAGTTTCATTTCTTGGCTTTCGTGCACTCATTTGATGGATCTTATAACATCGTGATCTATTCTTCTGGCAGCAACAAGATGGCTTGTGCGGGTGCGCATACTTCGAAGAGAGTTTGTCACAACACTGTTGCGCTATGTATTTCTGCTTAAGAAATTTAGGTAACGGTACAAATTGGAGTTTAAATGTAATAAAAATACCTACCTGCACATCGAATGATGATGGATGTTTTTTAATTTCGTCCGCAATTAATTGTAACAGCTGCTCGGTAGCTGCGTCTGCCCATCGAACGGGTTGGAGTACTCGCTTACATTTCACCTTAGGCTTCTCCGTGTTCTAGCCAATTGAATGAGTGAACAAAGTGTCGTAGTCATTAACCACATTCCTCACAATTCTTTTGCAAAAACTCTACAACGCAATATACTTTTCTGTCGAACCTGTTCGATATTCTTCGTCAAATCTATCTAACTGCAGAATAGCGAATTTCTGACGAGAAGTTTTTCAAAATGGCTTTTGCGAGGACACATTAAATGAATTAAATTGTGAGGTATGTGCACTTTTCTAGAAACGTGCGGTCGGACATTTTCAATACCAAGAATCAATAACGAAGCTAAACGGAAGAATTCAATCGCTCAACTTAGGTTAGGTCATATCGCTTCGTTGAACCATTTACTTGTATGCCCCAATTTAACAAAAAAAAAAAAAAAAAAATTTGCAGTTTAAGCGGAAGTCGGCAAAAGCACCAGTTGCTTACTCACTAAAATAATTACCTTCTGCTCCATGATTTCGCCAAGAAGATTAGGAAAAAATTGCTTAAACGGATCGGCTGATTTATAAGTCCTCAAGTTTGGGAGCCCTCTTAAATAACATGACCGTAAGGTTAACGTATGAATATGAAATATTTATCGGTGCATTACATAGCTTTTAATCGAATGAGTTAATTTTCATAAAACTTGAATTCTTTGCAATATTCATCCATTAATTTCAATAAATTTTAAAGGAGAAGCCCAAATTTTGTTAATTATTTACAAAAATTAATGAGAAAAGGAAAATGATTATAAATTTTCTGAAAATTTTTTCAGAATCTTTTCAATAGATTCTGACATTTTAGATATTCATTTCTTTAGGTAAAATTCAATTTACAGTGTAGGGCATAAGTACAAGTACACTTCTGAATTTTCCAATGTTCTTAATAAAATATCATCAACATTTCTTTTGAGTCAGAGTTTAGTTAATGAAAAAAGTGAAAGTTATTGAAGAAAATGGAATTATGGACAAACAATAATAAAGGCAAATATTCGCATAATATGCGAGATCCCATTACGAAATTCCCTGTATTAAGGATGACTTAATTATAAATAACAAGCTCGTTCAACATGCTGATAACCTTGCTATATGTATGAACACAAAGTTAACATAGGGTAATCGAGACAATAGTGCTACTGCCAACACCAACATTAAGCTACGCAGTCTTTGAGTAACCCCTAGCAGCACACTACTGGATATAACATATCTCTTGACCAAGACTTGCCTAGCTGCGATTCGGAAATTGAAAGTCGCTGTCAACAATGCGGTGCGATACGTATGAGAATTAAAAAGACGGCGTCGCGTTTCAGAATGCATTCTTCGATTGCTTGGGGCTCCAGCACAGAGCGCTGATATTACTGCATAAAATTATTTGCACAAGGCGCGCTCGATACCTACGAGGAAAACTGTGATTCGCACCCAGCACTAGAGGTAAGAAGATTATGCAAATGAGGCACTATAGCCTATTGGCTGATTTAATCTCGTGTTTGACAGTGTATTTAACGTTAATTTTTTTCTCTTTGTTAACCTGACTTATGTGAAGGGTCTTTTATATTCACACTTTGAATTTTTTTGCTGATGGTACTGTTGATGTATTGTAGTACTATAGCACGACACTTCAAGTAAATCCCTATTTTTTCTATTTATCCGCCTGAGTGACCGAGTTGACAAAGAATCTCGACTAACAACTCAATGGTCGTGGTTAAAATCACAAAAGCGGTAAAGTTTTCAATAAAAATGCTAGTTTTAGAATACTAGCGCTTCAAAAGTTTAGTCTTAAAGTTCTGTTCTCTGGTTAAATAATAATAATAATAATAATAATAACAGCTTTTCATATACTGGAATTTGTTCATTAAGCTTTCCATATTCTTAAAGGGGTAAAGCACTGTAAATTTTTCAAAAAATTATTTTTTTTTGACGCTTAATAGAGGTTTCTAGAATACTTGGAAAAAAATCCACTAACCGAAAAACAATTTTTTTATGAAAACTCCGAATTATCTTCCAAGCACTCCGGCTAGAATGCTTGCGTCACATGAATTGCAGCTAAAAAACTGCAGCTTAATACCTTATCTTTTGGCATTACAAGGTAACCTTGAACTGGACATGAGACTAAGAGCCATTCCGAAGCTTTCACTACTTCTGCCAAGAAATTAAAAGTTTGGGAGTTGGTTAGGGATTCGTCTATATAATTATATATTTTCTGATCTTTTTCTTTACTATTTCGCAACATATAAAGTGAAAAATGTGCGTTTCTCTCTTTGACAGATGCAGCAAGGGAAGCGTTTTCAAAAAGGCAAGACGAAGGAAACGAAAAGGAATGTATGAACTTAAAGGGCAGTTTTATGCTTTTCGGATCACAAGCCGATCCAAGAAAATTTTCAAAAATTTCGTATAATAGAAAAACATGTCTGTCGCGTCTTGTACATGTTTAAATGCGAAATTGTCTCGACACACAATTCATCAAAATGGAGGGCAGCAAAACTCAAACAATTTTAATTTTTATACCCACCCCTAAAGGATGGGGAAATTATGTTTCAAAAAGATGGTTCGGAGGCGCCATAAAGTATATACATTCTTTATCAGCGTGAAAGTCTAAGTTGATTTGGCCATGTCTGTCCACATGTGTGGTGTGTATTGTTGACACTCTCTTAATCGCAAAAGTGAAAATATCGACTTAAAATTTGTAGAAACATTGGCAACCTTTGCGCGCAGGTTGGTATTGAAAATGGGCCAAATTGAAGAGAACACAAGCCCACAGTAAAGTGTAAACTGAAGACAACTCCATTTTTCTAAACAAAAATTCATGGGTTTTTACTCATTGCTCACAGTTTATAAAAGGTAGAATTACAATATGAGAAACTCTGCTATTTATACGCAAGAATCGGCCATGCCCACACAAATTAACATGTGATTAAATTTTATTTTTTCTGGACACTTGTCATAAGGCAAACATGACGGAATGTTTAAAACTGTTTTTCACATTCCTCAGATGAAAATATGGGTACCACATAAACGGATTTGGAGAGTAGGATTCAAGAAGCGACATGTGCCGATTCTAAGTTAATTGTGATAGACGTCACGACTTGGTGGATAAATGATTTCTTAAAAATACCTGCGCTATAGGTATCATATGAAAGGGGTTGAAGAGTAAAACGCGATAAACTGTTTGTCTTGAGGTGTTTAGAAAAACCCGAATCTTAAGTGGACCAAGCATTTATGTAGTGGGTATGTGAGATTCGGCCTCCGTCGAATATAACTTTGTTACTTATTTTCATTCAAATTTTTTGCAGTATTTTTCAAACTACATTGCCTACAGAAAAACGTAAAATTTTTGCAATAGCTTAACTCTTTATTAATAAAACAGTGCCTTTTTTTGGTCGGAAATTGGCCTTTTCCACTCAAACACACATCGTTTACACGCGAGAGTGAACATTGCTAAAAACCCTACGTATTTATGTAAAGTAGGGTATGGCTATGATGTTGTCACTGCTTATTAGTTTTCCAAAATAATTTTTTTTTTTCTAGTATTTCAAGGTGCGCTCAATAACGTCCTCAAATATGACTATGCTACGACCTTTTCTTGCGACTTGAATGAAAATAACTTCTCCGACAGATGGCTTCCAAACGTGAAGTTGCTTGGCATTGTTACTACTACTACTACTACCACAACTAGTTTCCCAATTATTTATCTAATCACTAAAGCGTAATTTAAAATTGTTTCACAATTTTTTTCCTCTGAGAATATTGCTTTCTCTTTTCACTGGGGATCCCGTTAATATCGCTTTTAAACAGCCTTCTTTACAGCGTGGAAACATTGGATTGTCATTACTGTATTATGTTTTGTCTCATCTAGTTTGTTATTATTGTTCGAAGCTATTGGTGGTTATCTTATTGCAATTTCGTTTGCTTTTCAATGAAAACAAGTGTTACATATTTAAAGGAAATAATACTCTAATTATTCGATCAAAAGTTTGACTATATAGAAGGAAAATAATCGCAACTAAGTAATCTGCATTTCCTAAACCCTTCACTTTGGGGTCTGATAACAGCTTCAAACGGATGTAAAAAATTTACTTCTCGGTGAAAAAGTATCGGGACTTGACCAAACACACCCTTTCTTTCTAAATTTGAGCGCTGTTCGACGGATTGTTCATTTAGTGTAGCTGCGATTAAGACTTGAAATCATTGTCGGCTTTTAAAATGGATAAAAATGTCGAGCAGAGGCACTGCTTAAAATTTTGTGTATTAAGCGAAATTTCGTGCGCAGAGGCCAGAAAAATGCTTCAAAAAGCCTACGGAACTTCTACTATATCTAAAACAAGGGCATACGAGTGGTATAAGGCTTTCAAAGATGGTCGCAAAATTGTTGACGATTTACATCGCTCGGGACGTCCTTCGACTTCGAATACCGACAAAAATGTCGAAGAAGTCAAAAAAATTGTGCTTGCGAATCGCAATGTGAGCATTAGGAAAATTGCTAATAATCTTAGCATATCTTACGGATCGGCTCAACGTATTCTGGTCGATGTTTTAGGCATGAAACGCATGAACGGTGACGATCCGTGGACGTGCGAGAGCGACGATTTAGGTAATCAAGAATCTTCTGAGTCTTGTGCTGAAATCGAACCAAGAGCGAAAAAGCTACGTCGAAGTCGATCGAAAAAAAACAACATAGGTTAATTTGCGGAGTTTTTTTATTATTAGTATACATTAATACTATACATAGTAAATTAAAATACCATTATGTTATGTAATAATTCTAAATTTTTCTTTTCAATGGATTTATTATCATATTTTATATTTATTTTAATTATAAATATATCAATATGTGACCCTTTTTCGAAGGCAATGTAATTCATCGCAAGTGCAAACGACAATTTAACGTGTGCTGCTCAAAAACAATTAATTGTCATTTACATTTTCTCTCATTTAGTTGCCTATTTATTATGGTCGTGAGTTGTTTAGTGTTCTCGTCTTATTAAGCTTTTTGATATATCAGCAAAAGCGAATTTCCCTTTTTTCTTCGCCAAAATAATTCAGTAATAAATAAAGAATTAAATTCTGTCAAAAAAATACCGGGAATATATAATTCAACAATTTCGATCCGCAATCGGTATTTTCAAAAATGAAAATAAATATTTCATAAAACAGCTAAGCTATTGTGGTATTAATTTCCAGGATCTTGTACAACAGCTGTTTGTGCTCCACTTTGGCTTTTTTATTATGGATAAAAATATCGAACAAAGAATTTGTCTAAAGTTTTGTGCGTCCAGTGGATTCTCGTGCGCAAAGTCGTTGAAAATGTTGGAAAAGGCCTATGGCGACGTTGTTCTATCGAAAACAAGAGCATATGAATGGTACAAAGCATTTAAGGATGGTCGTGAAGTCGTTGAGGATTTGCCTCGCTCTGGTCGACCCTCAAAATCGTCCAATGAGGAAAATATTGATAAAATCAAAACAATGGTTTTAGAAAATCGCCACCTAAGCTTAAGAGAGATAGCGCGGGGTGTTAACATGTCCCATGAATCAGTTCGCGGCATTTTAGTCGATATATTGGGAATGAGACGTATAAATGGCGACGATAAGTGGATGTATGAAAATGAAAAAGAAACGACCCAACATAGTTCTGAATTTTGCAGCGAACACGAGCCGAAACCAAAAAAACCACGACGAAGTCGATCCGAGAAATAATAAAATCAAATATCCTATAAGTTAAATATATGCAAGTTTTAATGATCGCGTGTCATTGTATTTTAAAATATTATAATTATTAGTTTTTGAAAAACTCTCACAATATATGTGTATTAGCGTTATAGTTTCTTTAAATATTCAATATATTATTAAAGATGTGTTTCCTTCTCCGTGGAAATATTATTTACGACACATGCAGACAGTCTCTTACGTAGTTGAAAGCGTTAAGTTGTCATTACTACATTTTACTACATTTGTTATTCCTCTCATTTAGTCAGTTATTGTTGTTCCAAGCTGCTGGTGTGTTCTTCTCTCCTTATAGTTTCTTTTTTTTTTTTTTGATATTTCCATAAAGAAAAGTTTTCTTTTTCTTTAAGAAAATTGTGCAAAACTATACACATACATAAATAAACATATTTAATTATACATATATGTATATATAACTAAATAAGAAAATGATGTCTGCCGAATTATCGGGCTTTCGTAGATTTTTGCATTGGGGTCCAATAACAGCCTTAAGTGAGTGTATAAAAATTATCAGAAGAAAAAAAATGTTTTTTTTTTTTGTTTTGTATGGATTTTCTTCTAGGATATGTATTAAGCAATAATTTAATAAATCGATGAATTTTTATTTACCAGCCGCTACAATATTTGCACATAAACTTTATAACAAGACATCTTGATTGGAAGTCGCCATACACTTCAAGTCCATTTTCTGGATGTATTTCACTGTCGCATTATTGTAGGTAAAAGCTGGTTACTACTTGAGGAGAAGGCGAAGTATTAACGATATGTAGAGTAGAATGAAAGAGTTATGATTTAATGGACATTGCTTACTGGCATAAAACGATTTTGGATTGATCTTTTATCCCTTAACGTGTATTTATTATTTTTCAGTTTTTAAATGTTAATTTTTATGGCGGGAGAAGTCTTTTGTTTTGGTTCGCTGAAGGAAGTCGTTTAGGAGAAGAGAATTCTAAAAGAGATTGGAGGCTTGTAAGAGCAAATACACACTTTCAAATCATTTTTAATTTATTGTCATTAGCAGGGGATATATTTACAAATTGAAGCTTTCCGTTATAATCTTTGACTCTACGCGAACTCCATTTGATTAAGTGTACAAATCTGTACTTGATATAAATGGTGAGCTTAACGGGAGTTTTATGGTCTTAGAGCAGTGGATTATGTTCAAAGATAAAACGTGTACGGAAGCCACTTTTATGACGTCTATAACAAAATCGACCGAACGAAAGTGCAAACTGACGAACGTTAATTTATGGAATGCACGTGGACTTTGAATAATCCAAAACTTGTTCATTATCAGTGCACTATTTATCTGGTTTTTAATAAAAACAAGTTCATTTTTTAAAAAGCTCGTCAAACTCTTTTGAAAATTACGAAGTCATGAATGCAAAGCAGTTTATATCCTTAGTTGATTATTAATAAACACACAAATTAATGTCAAGGGGATTATTTCAGCGACTATTTGCTAATTAATTAACCTATTAATGACCTATCCCAATATAGGTGAAGTGTAGTGTGAGTGTGTAAAATAAGCTTTAAATGGCGGCAGACGAAGCTCATTTTAATTACTTAATTTAAAGATACCATCAAAAATGTTCAGTTTAGTTAAAGGTGTTGAGGAATTCAAAAAAAAGAAATTTTCTTCGCAAAAATAATTACTCGTTTCTTACTATATCTACTTATAGGTATAATAAAATGCATAACATTAACTACATTGTATATGAATTCAATGTGGTGGCCGCCAAATTTATCCATATTTGCTTTTCTAAATCAAGCACTCTTTTTAATGCTGTCTTCAGCGGCCACATTTAATTATGTGATGGCGACTGTAATAGGTCCGGGTACATTACCCAAACAATGGCAACCGCAGGTAAGCTAACGTCAAAAAATAACTTGCGTGTGAAAAAGCAAAAAATTTTTTTGATAAAATCGCGTAATTACTGTTAAGTTGACTGAAAAGTAGTAAGTTTCCCAATTAATTATATTTAGCACATTTTCTTTACAAAAAATAAACAAAACCTTTCTTGAGCCCTTTTTGTACACTTACTTCCGTTAAGAAAATCGCGTGTCCGTAATCGAAATGGTGGCGAATGATTTCTTTAAAATGCAATTATTTGCTCATTTAAAAATATTATAAATATAAGCTGCTAATATACCTTAAAAAAAAACAAAAATTCAACATGCAATGCAAGTCTTTATTTATGCTTTCCAGGATAGTAAAGCCACCGAGTTTTTACAATATTGTAAAATATGCGAAGGTTATAAAGCGCCGCGTTCACATCACTGTCGGAAATGTTAGTATCCGTTATATCCTTCACTCTACGTCTAGAAATGATATATTTCTATATCATTTTTATTTAGGCAATCGTTGCATTAAGAAAATGGATCATCATTGTCCCTGGATAAATCATTGTGTGGGTTGGGCCAATCACGGCTATTTCACATTATTTCTAGCATTTTCGGTTCTTGGTAGTTTTCATGGTTGCATCATATTGTGCGGTGCCTTCTATCGAGGCATCTATCGTTTTTGGTATTTAACACATGGCTTAGCGTATTTGGCGACAGTTCAGCTTACCATGTGGAGTTTAATTATTTGCATATTCGCAATGGGTTTGGCGGTAGGTGTCGTAATTGCTCTGGGGATGTTACTTTATTTTCAGGTAAATATTTTGCAAATTTTCTATTTCCTTTTTCTGCTTTTCATCTGCTGTACTCTATTAGCTTAAATCAATTGTGAAAAATCAAACTGCTATTGAAATGTGGATTATAGAAAAAGCCGTATTTCGACGGCATCATAATACAGATTTAGACGATTTTATATTTCCTTACGACTTGGGTTGGCGGCAAAATATTAAGCAAGTTTTTGAAAATGAATGCGTCGCACGGGGTAATGGTATTGAATGGCCAGTAAGAGAAGGTTGCGAAGAATTCACTTTAACGGTAAGTTTTCAACAACTTGGAAAATTTTTATTATCTATTATAATTTTCTATATATTGTTTTCACAAATAAGCGGGAGCAAATCGCCCAGAAATTTGAGAAACGTGCACGTACACGAACTTTTAAATGCATACGTAAAGCCACCGGTAGTTATGTGCCTTTGTGGTCTCAAGGCTTTCGTGTATGCTTAGCAACGCCTTGTACCGATGAACCTCGTATACGTCTCGAAAAGGATGACATTATACGGGTAACACGTTTTCGAAGGCATTGGCTGTTTGGAGAACGTGTGCTTACTGACCCGAACAGCATGGAAGAGAGGAAGCGAAAAGGTCCTGTTCGAGGTTGGTTTCCTAGACGTTGCGCCATCGAACTTATAGAGCCTACTTTGGTAGACGACGAACCTGATACAACAGAAATTCTTAATTGTGCGAGACACAATTCAAGCAATGATCAAATTCCAAAAACTCAACGAAACGGCTACAATCGCAAGAAAATTAATTGACACTGGCTTGTGCTCATTTAGTTTTGAAAATGTGATGTGATTATCAATGAATCCTGAAATTTTTAAAGAGGTACCTTCGTCTTATCTTTTTGTAAGCATAGTATTCGAATTACTCTGTTCGTTGACAGTCAGTCATTAATCGTATTGTAAATTTTTGTCTGTAAATATATTTACGTATAACAAATGTTTAAAGCTACTAAGAACATTACGCACTATTTGTTTATTTAAATAAGACAGTATTGGGCTCTTCCTCTTCGTAGATTGCTGAGTAAGTTGCTTCGCACTTTTCCATACCTTTACTCGACTGGGACGTGGTCACTGTAAAAGTAAGTTGAAATGTTGTCGTCATCTATTGCTAATCCAGAGTTCACTTTTTAAAAAGTCCAAAGCATCAACCAAAGTAATCTGATTGTAGCACTATCAATGTTATTATCAAATAACATATTATTCGGCACTTATGTCCAAAGATATTGGATGAGTGCAAAATAGCAGAGCAATGTGCTCCAAATTTAATACAGCAAATTTCACACACATTTAATACAGCAAGTCACTAGTCTGTGCAAACTTTCACTGCGGAATGCTAAAAATTAGGTCTGGTTCTCATATAATGTCTTGTTTCCGATAATAACTTCTCTGTGGAAAGAGATTCATAAGATGACTTCCTTCTTCCATGCAAATTTTCAAGAAATAGTATAGGATGTACAAATAAATTTCTACAGTTTCTACTTGTTGCGCCATCTTTATCTATGGTCTTTTCCTATTTGTCGGACTGCTTATGGATACTTTCGCGGCAACAACTCACGAGTTTGGGGGCGAAATACAATCTTTGTGAACCGTTGACCTGGTAAATATGATTACATCGACTTGAGTAAATGGTAGTCGGAAGGGGCCAAGTCGTGACAATACCGCGGGTTGCGGTAAAACTTTCCAGCCTAAAATGAGAATCACTTTTTGGCTTGCTTATGCTGAAGACATACGGACATATGCAAATTTCATTGTTTGCTCGATGTCTCGTAAACTACTTTCTATTTTGTAGCTCACTGCATTTTCATTCCAAGCCGACTTAGCCTTTTCGTGCTTTTAGCAGCACTTCTCACCGATTAATCCAGTTAAAAACACAAAAAAATGCCGAATCCATAAATTACACTCGTCTCTTTAAACCCACGTTGCTGTAGATATAGGTGCTCGAAATTCCGGAAAAGGGCTTCAATACGTTTTATGAAGTAGCTAATTTCAGCGAGAGGAACTCATTTGTACAACTAATACAAATAATCATTTTTTCATATAACTCCTCTTTGAAAAAAGCCTTAACTGCATGTGTGCGGAGTGGCCCTGAAAATATTCCAAGTAAATCCATTTCCAATAGAGTCCAACTTTTATGTCAGTGGAAGAAGGTTTCTCATTTCCCAAAACTGTAGCGCCATTTACTTGATACCCATCAGTAACTTGGATAAATTGGATTTATAGTTAAGTTTGCAGGAAGTTTTCGCTAAAATCGATAACTCATTTAAAAATAAATTTTATTCAAAATATTTTCCATTGTTCTATACTTTTCTTCCTTCGCTTTCTGGGAACGTGGAAGTTACGTGTACCCTTTCATCAGAATGTCTCCGACAGCACTGTGGACCTTCGCTAATATTATTATTATCATTTTTTCAGTTTATGGAATAAGTCCTCAGACTAAAAGAAAAGAAATTGAGCACTAGCAGTATAGAAAACAAAATGAACCTTTGTCGTTTACATTACGTAAGTCTTGTTATTCTTGAAATATTTTAGTGTAATGAAAAACGATTGAATGGTTGGTGGCGAAATTTAAAGAAAAAAACAAAGTAAAGCCAATATTTATTTCGGATTTCAAAGGAAAATTCAAAAATTTTTGAAAACTGAACGAATACGCAATTCAAAATGTCGCCCTAATTTTAGTCAACTTATGGTTGACTTTTGAATTTCGTAATTTTGTTTTTATTTCATGGTTTCTTGCTTTCTTTTTTTGTTTTTTAATCTTTGTTCCTTCCATTATTGCAACTTCTGCACGAGGTTGTACTTCGATTCTGTCTAGACTTCATATCCACTTCATATTTTTTCAATCTTGCTTCATGCTCCAATTGCAGCTTCATTTTTTCCTTCTCAATTCTTTCCTGTTTATCTAATTCACATTTTTTCAACTCAAACAAGCGTTCGAGTTCTGTTTGCTTTAATTTTAGTTCGCATCCTTCTTTCTCTTGCTGCCATTCGAATTTCTTCTTTTCCAATTCCAATCTCTGATGCTCAACTTCTAATCTCTTTTTCTCGAGTGCCAAACGAGACGCTGAATTTTTTTTACTAACTGATTTCTTTTGCTTTTTGTCATAGCCAAGTACTGCACTTTCTTGCGTCTCATTGAAAGAACATATTGAGTCCTCGCGAACTTCAGAAATTTCTTCACTTTGATTTATCTCTCTTATGGTTGGTATCTGCGCGCATGATTGCATACCGGCCATATGTCTTGATTCGGAGTGAACTATTCGACTCTCAGCAACAGAAACTCCATATTCGTCTTTACGGAAAACTTCTTTCCTATATAAACCTTCTTCAGGTTTCTTGCACTTTCCCTCCTCTTTTTCGCTTGCCATACTGTCCGATAGATCACAACAGGTGCAATTGCTAGCATCGTGGTCGCTATCATTATTATTACAATTGTCATTACTAAGCAACTTATCAATCATTTCGAAATAAGCCGAAAGGTCTTCATCACCGTTATTATTACATGATTTTCTATCATCTGCAACGAATCAATGTTTAGTTAATTACGTGGAAAAACAGGGCGGGATAAAGCCTAGCGATTAAAATAAGAAATTCATATTTAGTAGTAAAAGACTATACTCGATACGTATGCAAATATAATAAAAAAAACACTTTTTTCGGAAAAGCAGGAGAAGAATTTTTTGATAAAGAGGAAAACTAAAGGACTTCATGTTCGTCTTGGAACGAATTTTCAAAATGATCCCTTCCGTGCCACTATATAATTGTAAATTTAATTTGCGGCAAGTACAAAACATTTTTTCTATGACTAATATAAGCGCCATGGCCCGTTCTGGTCGGACTTTCTTATCAAATTTTATCATTATGAATGTTCCATAATATTCTATAGTATTTTAGAATATGCGTACGGGATTTCGTCAAGTTATTTCGTTGCAAGCTAATTTGGTGTTACACGAGTATACTCGTTCCCGCTACATTTTTAAGGCGCAGGTTAAATGTACATTTTCCAAAAAGGTTGACTGACACAGCCAGCTGACTAAAATTATGTGCCCCCGACTTGGCCCGCCTTTCTCCACCAGTAGTTGGCCGAATTATTGAAAACTTGAAAGCATCAATATTACCGCGAAAGGTGTGCGGAGAGTAGGACAGTCACAAAAGGGAAGCTAAGGAGTCTCGTACGCATACAATATTATGCTCATAAAAGATATTTGTGTTCTTAAATTGTATGTTATCGCAATGCTTGGAAGAAAAAAAACGAAAAAGGTCATAAGCTACGTTCTACTCCTTAGTTTATTGTCCTGCGATTACGAACCATTATAGACGCAACCTTCAGATTCGTCCCTTCCAAAAATGATATCCAGCACGTCATAATATGGGCAAAGTTTGTTTAAATAATCTACAAGGGAAGCAGATACATTAATACGTTTACATATATATATATATATATATGTATATATTTATAGGAGAAATTCAAATTCTAACCTTTAACTGCTTTTTCGCCTCCAAACGTCCGTACAATTGATTCGGAATCATGCGACCATTTTTGTGCTTTTATAAAATGAAGCCTACAAGCTTGCATTTTATTTTTCAAAGCAATCCAGCATTTCTTTTGCAATTTCGGGCACTTTGCGGTGATTTTCTTATAAAACTTGTGTGGCGTGGGTTTCTGCTTCGAAAGAATCATTGAATGAATTGTGTACACTTAATAACAAAATCGAAAGAGAAAGACTCGCCTCAAAGCATTTTGGATGTTTTTTAATCTCTTCACAAACTAATTTTAGCAAGTGTTCGGTAGACTGGCATTCCCAACGAAGTGTTTCACGTTTCGCTTTGGTACACTCTTTATTCTGAATAAATTGATATATATATATATAAATTGTTTCAATTTTTTTTTCTTCTTTTTTACTTTACTATCAAGAGAACACTTATCCCATTTATTTATCCCATTTTATTTCCACCCTAAAGCCGTTACACTCTAGAGAAATAAAAGTAATGTGAGGTCTGCTGCATTATAAGTATGTTAGTAAAAGTATAGTAAAAATTTTTCTAAATATTTTCGTCAATATGGTAAGCGGACAAAATTATGCGGCCAGGATAAAAAAATTCATTATTAACTTCTTAACTTTTACGTGGCTACGGAGAAGATGTTATTTAAAACAACAACAACAGAAATGCTCCACTTTGTTCATATTCCCCTCCCTGGGAAAATGAGCCATATCCTGCCCGTACTTACTCCACATCCGGAAGAAAAGAAAAAGAAGAAAATACACGTGAAAACGGATCCTGAACATAAACGGAAATGCCTTCGGAAAAAACTAAAGAGAGCGAAGGTACATATGGAAAACTGGCCTATAATGTGACTTGTTAGAAAAAGACAAATATATATTTACCTGATCGCGTTCCTCTTTCTGCATGCTGTCCGTGGATGTCGCTTCAGCGTAGACTAAATAAAAAAAAAATTCATCTGATTTGCAATTCTTGAAGTTTGCAAATCCGTTTGAGCATTATGGTAGAGACTGGAGAAAGAAAATGGGATATTTAACGGAGCATCCTACAGCTCTTATCAGAATCGATTAATTTTCGCTAAATTGTATTTGCTTCAAATACTGGTCCATTAATTTCAATTACTAAAATTTTGTTACGGAATTCAAAATTAAAGGAACTCGGAAAAAAAATATATGTATATATATGAAAGTTTCCTAAAATATTTTGACTTTTTTGATATTTCTTTTTCGATAACTTTTATTACTATTTTTATTATTATTTAAATTTCGAAATTTATTTTCTTCGTACAATTGCTTTTTTCGAAAAGCAATCGATTTATTTTTAAAAATTTTCGAATGTTAGAAAATAATTATTCGAATACTCTTAAAAAAGCTTTTTAATACATTTTGGGAAAATGTAATCTTCGTTACTCTTCTTTCCTATCTGTTCCGTAGGAAGAGATTGAAATGCTGTTGTAATAGCTTGTCTGCATGAAGAAAGGCAATTTCACAGCCGAAGTTGCTTCTTAATAAGACTAACTTCTTACTACTTCAACCATTCATCCATCAAACTACTTCACCCCTAGCTAGGATGATGTCTCTTCCAATCATCACTAGCGCTCCCCTCTTTGGCTATAGCTATTAAACTAGATTAGATTTAGTTGATCAATGTTTTCCTAGACACACTTATTGACTAAATGCCATTAAACGAAAAGACTGCACGTTTCTGTTGACATCTGGTTTGACCCACTGCAATTTTTACATGGAAGAGGCGACTTTTTCTGCAGATATAAAGAGCTATGCTTGAAGTCGCTTGACAGTTACTGCTAGAGGCCTTTAGAGGGCTGTTGTTTTTGTTCTCTTGTTATAGGCAAACACTACGCATAAAAAAAAAAATGGTGGCGGCCTTTAGAGGGGCGTTGTTTTTGTTCTCCTGTTATATGCAAACTCTACACATAGAAGAAAATGGACTTACAATTGATACTGCCAAGGTTAATATTCTACTGAAGAATAGAGCGATAACTGGATATTTCAATTTTTTCATAAGTACGTCTCTTCTTAGTTAAAATTTACTTATTCGATTTCGAATAAGAGAAAATAAAATAGAATAGAGTTACATAACCTAGACCTAAGTGATGAGTGATAGGAATTATTTTTACACCGGCCTTTTAGGTGGGCCTATTTCTATTAAATATAATTCTGCTTGTTCCTTACACGAGTCACCTAATTTTTGCCAAGAAAGTTTTAGATGTTGCAGCTAAACCTTGATACTCAATTTTACAACAGCATCTGCCGACGATGGTATGTTGCAGTTTTTTACGAGCGGCATTTATTTTCAAACTTGACCAATGGCTAATAACTGACAGTGAAGTTTTTGCGATATGCATCGTCAGTAACCATAGCTTTTAGGCCAATCAACCTTCACTTTTGAAATTTTCCGGCGGGTTCTCAGCTAAGGACATATATGGAAGATTTAAAGTAAGGATTATCTAAATCGTACGAATGACTTGGCATATCTTCTGTTACATCAATCGATTCCAATCAATTTTTTGAACAGATAAACATTTTTGCACGTCTGGCTCTCTGACGTGTGTTCGTGTTGTTTCGTGTCATGCCACAATTTACGAAATATTTTGATAAAATTTGATGTACTTTTATTTTTTAGCCAAAGAGCGAATATTGCATTGGGTCGAACAATTTTTAGGACCATTCCCCATTTATTGTGGAAGAGTTCTCATATTAAAAAAATTATTAAAAACCACTGACATTTCGCCAAACTAAATTGACGAGAAACTTTTTGATCTATCACGCCCACCTTTTCAACGAGACGCCCTATAACCAATTAAATGAAAAGTAAACCTACGCAGAACACAAAAGTGCAATTTTTGATATATCGTGTTAAAAGTTGATCCATACTAAAAACTAATTATAAAAAATTTACAATAGGAGCTCCCATCAAATGTATGCAATGGAAACAAGCTACAATGATTGGTGTATTATCACGAAAAATAAAGAATTTGGCTTGCGCCAGACTAAGCTGTTACTTGTTACACCCTACATCACTTATGTAGAACAATCCGAAGTACATATCTAAGACAATAAGCTTCGCGAAAATGTGGTGAAAATATCAAGGTGTGGGCCAAGTTTTCTGATCACTGTATTGTTCCCATACGTAAAATTGATGCACGTATAAACACAATGATCCCATATGGAGAGGAGAACATGCCACTCAGGTGGCACTTCATGCATGACAACGATCCAAAACACACTTCTCGTATAGCAGTGTGCCTTGGAGCAGAATTGCATAGATTTTTTGAAATGGCAAACTCAACCGCCGAAATAATGTGGAAGCACAAGAATCTGTGCGACTTTTGGGCGGAAATCCAAAAGGGTTGTAACACAATTCCAGTGGAGCGTTATATGCCTCTGTTATTAAAACACTAAGGGTATGCAACAAAATATTGAGCTTTTAGTCAATAAAGTTTTTAAATTTTTAATTTGCGCTAAATTATTGTCCAGACTTTATTCCTTGTTAATTATTTGACACACAGAAGAATCGAAGCAACCAAAGAAAAGTGGTGTTACCTTGCCTTCAAACCGCACGTAACTCGAACAAGAAAGCACCGATCAAAGATATGAAAACCCAAACAAATATTCGTCCAGTAAAGGCTCATGTACTAAATGTGCTAAGTCCATCCACCACCGTATACCGTATACATAATGCTTTTGCAGGTTTTATATTAAACTTGCCCTGTTTGGACTATGTTTCCTAATGCGTATATCTGGAAGCATAGGCAAACATCCTCAACAAAGGAAAAAAATATGTTTTTTTTATTAATTTTTATTAAATTCAAAATAAAATTTAAAATATTTTATACTCATTCAAAACCGTTTTCAATAAATTCGTTAAAATAGTCGCTCATAAATCTTTTTTTTTTTTTTTTAATTCATCATAGCGTTTAGTTTCTAAATACGTGTATGTATATAAATTGTGGTTTTTCCTTTCTGTGTTAAAATGTGTATGGCGCTGTGCAGCTTATATTTTCTCTCAGAAAAATCATAAAAAACCAATTAAAATAAAGTAAAAAGAAAAATAAGGAAGAAGCAAGTTCAGATAACAGATAAAATATAAAATACAAATAGAGCACATTATTATTATTTAGTAATTTGTTCATAAGAAATCTTTACGAGAGAAAGTGGGTATAAGCGAGTAAAAGGATCGATTATATATAAAAATATATTCCTCTATAAGTAAAACAATGAAGTATTACATATCCTTTCATATATATGCAAGATTCACAATAGTCGATAGAAAAAGAGAAAGAGATATAGATGTATATATATATGTAGTAGATACGGGATTAAATGTAGGTGATGATGTAGGTATATAATATACTTAGGAGTCCTTGTGATTATCAATTACGCACAGACCTATCCTATCCTATCTGTGGAGAACATTTGTGGTTAGCACTTTTCTCTAAGCTATAAATTTTTAATCAATAAATCGTGATCGCTTCAACGATTGCTAATTTATGACAAGCATGTTTTAACTTGTAAGACGTTTTCTTTTTTAATTAAGAAAAATTATCATAATTAATCAATTTAAGATGCATTTAATTAATTACAATGCTCAGTTTTTTTTTTTTAGAGTAATTAAACTTATAAATATATTTGCAGCAGTTTTCTTTTTCATACGATTCGTACGATCTAAAGAGTAAAACGTATTTATATTTAAATATTTTGGGTTTTTTTTTGGCTTGATTTTGAAAAAAAAAAAAAATATATATATATATATAATAATATATATAATAATTTATAAAGAAGGAAGTTAATGGAGTAACAAAGAGAAGGACACGTAAAATTATCTTGCGAATTGAAATCAAAATTTTTATCGGATTTTAAGAAACGATAAATCCATTTAAGCTTAAAAAGTCTTCTAATTTTATTATTTCTTTTTTAAG